>NC_143563.1:12728333-13032500 GCF_054136105.1 Typopeltis vanoorti
CTATTTATTTCTGAATTCTTTTCTTATTTTCTCATCTATATTGAGTTTCTTTTATTTTCCTAAAAGATAGTTCCACATATAAAAATTATTAAAAAATGTTTACAAGTTACTAAGAATTTAGTAACTTGTAAAATGGAAGAATTTTTTGATGTTTAGTTCAAATTCATTTTAATTTTGTTAGCAATTCGGGTCGGTGAGAAGGCTATAATCCCTGTATCATTATATTCAACGAGTAAAGTGAAGTGTCTTTATCAAAATTTGCTTTAACTTTTGAGAATTTTTTGAATATTCGGGTTTTTAACGATTATCCTGCCTAGTCAACACCCTCTGTTCATTACATTTAGCGAACCAACATATGGCTGTTCTGTCAAAATTTATTTAAGAAATTTTAAATAATTTAAATTTTTATTATCGTAAAAGAACCACACACGCGCGCGGATTGTTACAGGGGCGCTTAGATAGAAATTGCATGCGGGCGGCAAAGACCCTAGCACCAGTTCTGTGCATA
The DNA here is from genome assembly GCF_054136105.1 of Typopeltis vanoorti. Classification (NCBI taxonomy): domain Eukaryota; kingdom Metazoa; phylum Arthropoda; class Arachnida; order Uropygi; family Thelyphonidae; genus Typopeltis; species Typopeltis vanoorti. Next base: position 12,728,842 of record NC_143563.1, read on the forward strand.
ACCTTACATTTTGCATCATTAAATTGATAATCATTATCTTCCCACAGTGTCAATTTATTTAAATATGCTGCAAGATATCCACATACCTTTATGAACTATTCCCTTCCCCAATTTTGCATCATCAGCAAACAACCAAATATCTCCCCTTATATCATTGATATATAAATTAAGGGATCATGGCCCTAGTACAGAATCCTGAGTTTCTCCACTATTCACCCTCATTCTTTTAGATTCCAATCCACCATATACTACTCTCTAGTGTCTGTCTGTCAGCCACGTTCCTGTCTAGGCTATAGCTTCATATCTCTTCCCATTTTCTCCAACGGCAAAGGGCGGTTCCACTTTCCCATCCCATTCCACTGTCACTTTATTATAAAATGTGAATAAATTAATTACTACGAGAGGACTTACCCTTTTCAACAGGACAACACCATGCTGCCCACTATAGAGTATCATCCCTAAAATCCACCCACTGTTGGATTTTACGTTTAACCAACTTTTATAATACTAACTGTGGAAAGGATACAAAGACAGGTGACAAAGATGGTTTCAGGACTGTACAAGGATAGTTATGAGGATCGGCTGAGAGAATGTGGACTGCAGAGTTTGGTGGATAGAAGAAGGAGAGGTGATATGATTGAGACTTTTAAACTGTTGAGAGGTGGTTACAGGGTTGACACTGGGGAGTTCTTTCGCTTGGTTGATCACCGGGAAGGAGTGATGACCAGAGGCCATCCCTGGAAGTTACGAAAGGAAACTGTGAGCAAGAGGGTAAGGAGTGGTTTCTTTGTGTGGAGGGTGGTTGAGCCGTGGAATGCATTGCCTGATTTAGTGGTGGGAGCAAGAACGGTCAGTGAGTTTAAAGAGTGGTATGATAGACTTTGTGTTTCTCAGGGGGGGGGACCACCCCTCAGTGAGTCTTGACAGACTTTGTCTTAGGAAAGACCTCCCTCGATGAGTCATTTGACTCCTTGGAGGCCTGAATAATAATAAAAATAATAATAATAATAATAATTAAACAACCACTTCTGATATACTAATTCGTCTGTAGTTTGCTACTTCTGTCTTAAAGCCATCTTCAACAAGCTCCTAAACACGCAGCTAAAAATATGTTCTGGGTTTAATGTATTAACTCATCTTTTAACAGGATCTTGCTCCATGTCACAATTTTAAAAAAAAAGTGAAAGAGTTCTTCAAAAATCACAACATCCAATTGCTTCAGTAGACAGGTAACTCTCCTAACATTAATCCAATAATTTTGTGGGCCATAGTGAAAGAGAGACTTGTAAAATTAAATTTTGATACAAAGGATAACTTACTACAGTCCATTATAAAACTATGGTTTCAAGAAGTAGAAATAAGAAAAATGTGTTCTACGTTGGTAGATTCCGTTCCTAAATGAATCAATGAATTTATTAGGAACAGAGGAGCCCATAAAATTATTAGGTAAAGTTGAAGTTTTAATTTTTTACTTATTTTCTTGCAAAATTAAAATTTTCTTTAAAATATGAGTGTTCAGATTACTTTGTTCACTACTGTGTGTGTCTGTGTGTGTAAGAATGAGCATTTTATAAAAAAAAATATATATATATATAATATATATAACCTCCCCTTTTACCTAACTCTCGGTTTAAGTCATTCAACTCTTTTCACAATATGTATTTCAACCGAGTCAATAATTCATCATACATCTATAGCCTTAATGACGAGGCTTCTATTTCTAATACAAAAAGAAACTTCAAGAAAACACTGAGGAGGATAGGACTAAGCATCAACAGGTTAGTCTTTCTTAAATGTTGCAAATTCCACGCTGTCTTTCCTAAATTTATTTCCTTCAAAGAGAATATAACAACAGAACGTGCAAAGAGAGTCTATCATATAGCTAATTAGACCTACTGGCTGAAAGAATCTCTAATACAAAACATACTCTCTCTTTTCTGTTCACCAAAAAAAAAGAACTTTAGCCCAAATACTAGTAGAATCTTTAGATAATGAGAGCTGGCATATCTTTAATATGAACTGTGAATCTCAAGCAGCCCAAATACAATATGATAACAAAGTAAATCTTATCAGAAAATTTGAAACGTTAAAAAGAGTACAAAATAATAGGAACTTCTCAAAACCACATTTTAACATTAACAAATCTTCTCACATACTTTCAGACGAAGAAAAAAGCATCCTTAGTAGAGGTCTAAATTTTATTCCTTCTCCAATATTTATCCCAAAAAATCACTCGTTACCAAAATAGAAAAAGCTGCTTTATTTGACCTTCACAAGATGCAAAACTTCTACGTATTGAATCCATCTTTATTATTAATAATGCAAAACCACCCACAGATAACATTACTTCGAACACAAAGCAATTAGGAGTTTAAAAAATAACAGAGATATAATTATTCTTCCCGCAGACAAAGGCAGTGCAACAGTTATCCTCAACTCTGAAGATTACCAAAATAAGATGCTTGATTTACTCCAAAGTAATACCTACTCAATACTTGAGAGAGATCCAACTCGAGAAGTTCAAAATCATACCAACAACTTATTGAAAACTACCACTGAACTATCTCGAAATACGCTCTCTCCATCCTCTTATTCTGTGCATATATGGAGTTCAAAAAATCCATAAGAAAAACATCCCACTATGTCCCATTGTGGAAGGTATTGATTCTCCTACGTACAAACTTTCTAAACATCTTGCAAAATACCTCAAATGTTTTTCAGGCAAGTTCTCATCCTTTATCAATAACACAGCAGACTTTGTTTCATACATTAAGGATGTGACAGTTAACGAAGATGAAATCATGGCTAGCTTCGACATAATTTCCTTGTTCACTAATATCCCAACAGACGAAGTCATAACATTACTCAAGGACAAGTTATTCAAAAAAATGTTGGCCTTACTTACCTATTGCATCAAGTCCAGTTACTTTACATTCCAAGATACTATATACAAGCAGAATCATGGTCTGGCGATGGGTAATCCTTTATCCCCTGTTCTTGCAAATATTTACTTGAAGGATTTTAAAGCCAAGGCTATCTCTTCCTTTACTTTAACACCTAAAGTTTGGAAATGTTATGTGGATGACGTTTTCCTCATTTGGAGCCATGGACATGATTCCCTAATGGATTTCTTGAAACATCTCAATAGTCGACATCCAAGTATAAAGTTCACAGCAGAGCTTGAAACTGATAGTTCCCTGCCTTTCCTAGTTGTGAAACTGACCTGGTCTTCTGGTAAACTTAAAATTTCGATGTACAAAAAGCCTACACATACCAACAGATATCTTCATGGTCAGTCGCATCACTTCCCTCCTCAAAAACTTGGAATAATTTCTACCTTGGGACATAGAGCTCGCTCTCTTCTTGATGATCCAAATGACCTTCAAAAAGAAGTCAACTATCTCAAAACTACTTACGTACTTAATGGATATTCTAAAAGAATTATTGAAAAATTCCTTCTTAATCCTCTCAGTCATCACACAGAAGAAATAAATACATTTAAAGGAAATATATCTATTCCTTACATAAGTTCAGTTTTACAAAAATTAGCCAAGGTTCTAAAAAAATACAATATCAGAACTTTGTTCACTCCACTTCCAAAAATCCGCTCCTTAATAAGCCACCCAAAACCATGTCATCATCTTAAATTTCCTGGTATGTACAAATATTGTGTGATTATGATATTCCTTATTTTGGCCAGACAGACAAATCTATTGAAATACACATGGAGGAACACATGAGGGACATTGCTTACACAAGAGACAGTGAGCCAGTGCCTTATCAAGCCATATCCTTTTCTCGCTAATCCTAATGATGAAACCCCAAGTCATACAGTCCGCTGGGACAGTTCTACTAAACATTTTTCATTGCCATGATGAATTGGAGAGAAAAATCGTAGAATCTAGGGAAATCATCCTCAACCCTGAACATCTAAATAATAACTTGAGCTACAACCTCCTAAATAGTCATTCAGCTGTAATCATGTACTGGCGTTCGCGTGATACTGCAAGCACACACTCTCCTAACAATGCAACAAACGAAAGAACAGCTTTACTAATTATGTATAGAGACTCTCTATGCTGTTCATAGTTTTTTTAACCTTCAGTATTTAGTGTTTTTTTTTCTTTTATAATGTCACCTGATGAAGGCTGTTATAATCCGAAACTAGTCGTGTTTTACTATTAAACCCCCTTTTACCTAACTCTTGGTTTAAGTTATTCAACTCTTTTCACAATATATATATCAAATTCTTTAAAAAATGAAAAAAGCACTATGAAATACAATTACTGATAACAATTCCAAATTTCAGACACAAGTAATCCATCACAAGGTTAAGGTTTTGACAGTGGAGAAGAACTTCAGTGCTTTAAAAAAACTGTTCAAATTTGCGGTTGCAGTTGTGCAGTAATTTAGCATTATCCTAGAGGATCCTGTGTTTAGTATTAGTAATTGTATGTTCAGCAAAGCCAGATTTATGATGTTTTTGGATTCATTATTGGAAATGTTTTCAGAAATATGCTTAGTAACAGATTGGCCTGTTTGACCAAAGTCAACTAACTTGCAATAACATGAAAATGAATAGACTCCTAGTAGTATTAGTAGTAAAGATTACACTATCCTTAGTAGTTAGCAACAAAGAACTGATTCGATTAATAGGTTTAAACATATTTGGAAGGTGAAATTTGTTGAGTACAGTTAATTAAATATCTTTCCACTCTGGTCACCTGTGTATTTTATGTTTCTTTATGAATTCGCAGTCATTTCTACATTGAAGAATGATAGATAAAAGTCATATCTTCAACACAACAACTCTAGTGATTAGATTAACCACTATTCTAGTAAAAATATAATTCTAACAAGACAGCATGCCTACTACATTCATGGAAGATGAGATGAAATGTAATGTCATTTATTATATTTACAGGATTCAAGATTTCCAAAAGGAGTTGGAGGATGTGGACCAGGTATGTATGTATGTATGTATAGTTATTTCATCTGCATGCAAGAAATAGAGAGAAAGAAAGAACGTGATGGTAAGTAAGTGAATGCAATTAGCAGGATGCAAGAATTGAAAACATGGTTGAAATTGAAAAATGAGATGAAATATTTTTCAGCAAGATTATTATTATTATTATTATTATTATTATTCAGGCCTCCATGGAGTCAAAAGACTCATCGTGGGAGGTCCTTCCTAAGACATAAAGTCTGTCAAATCTCATCGAGGGGAGGTCCCACCCCGAGAAACACAAAGTCTATCATACTACTCTTTAAACTGATTTACCATTCTCACTCCCACCACTCCATCAGGCAATGCATTCCATGGCTCAACCCCCTCCACACAAATAAACCACTCCTTACCCTCTTGCTCACAGTTTCCTTTCGTAACTTCCAGGGATGGTCTCTTGTCATCATTCCTTCCCGCTGTTCAACCAAGCGAAAGAACTCCCCAGTGTCAACCCTGTAACCACCTCTCAAGAGTTTAAAAGTCTCAATCATATCACCTCTCCTTCTTCTATCCACCAAACTCTGCAGTCCACATTCTCTCAGCCAATCCTCATAGCTATCCTTGTACAGTACTGAAACCATCTTTGCCATCTGTCTTTGTATCCTTTCCACAGTTAATTTATCCCCTTCAAATCCTGGGGACCAAATCTGAGAACAATAGTCCAAGTGTGGTCTGATCAGAGACTTATACAACGGAATGATAACCCTCTTATCTCTGCAGGTCAGTGTCCTTCTCATAATTGCAGCAATCCTCTGTGTTACCTTCACCACCTTTGCAATATGTCCCCTAAACTTCAGGTTTCTATCAATCATCAACCCCAGATCTCGTCTCCCCTACTTCCTCCAGTATAACTCCTCCCATAGAGTATGCAGCATCCCATCGATGTTTTCCATACCTCAAGACCTTACATTTTGCTGCATTAAACTGAGACCCCCATTCATTTGCCCATCTATCTAGCTTATTTAAATCCTCTTGCAGGGCTACCACATCTGCACTATTACTAATAATCCTTCCTAGCTTCGCATCATCCGCAAACAACTGAATATCCCCCTGCAATCCACTGGCTATGTCATTGATATAAAGGTTAAACAATATAGGTCCTAGTACTGAGCCCTGTGGGACCCCACTTGTAACCCTCTGCCTCCTGGAAACTGCTCCACCGTACACAACTCTCTGATACCTATCAGACAGCCAATCCTGAATCCAGTTGACCAATCTGGCATCCAGACCCATGTGCTGCAACTTAAATATCAGCTTATCATGTGGCACCCTGTCAAATGTCTTCGCCAAGTCTAAGAAAATTGCAGTATATGCCTTTCCCTCATCTAATGTTCTTGTAACTTTATCAAAAAAGGCTAGCATATTGCTAAAACAAGAGCATCCTTTCACAAATCCATGTTGATTCTCACAGATAACATTACCCTCATCTGCCCAATGCTGTATATGGTCCCTCACTATTTCTCCAAGATCTTAACAACTACTGATGACACACAGACTGGCCTATAATTAGACACTTCCAGTCTGTTACCATCCTTATGCAATGGCACTATCTTACCTTCCCTCCATTCCCTGGGCACCTTTGCCGAAGCCAGACTTTCATTGAAAAGCCACGTTAAAGGCACTGTCAATTCCCTAGCACATTCTCTCAAAACTCGTGGTGAAATACCATCCAGTCCCACAGCTTTACTGACATCCAGAGTACTCAGTATCTGAAACACACTCTCCTCCTGTACCTCCAAACCTCGAACCAGCCCTATCCCTCTAGCATTAAAACTGACTCCTCTAGGATGAAATACTCCAATAAAGTGTTCATTGAACAATTCCACTATGTCCTCTATTACTATTACTCTATTATTACTATTATTATTATGTGATACCTCCAAGGAGTCCAAAGACTCATCGAGGGAGGGTACCTACTCTACAACTCTGTCTCCACCACTCAATCCACCAACTACAGAACCACATCATCTACACCAACACCATCTACTGCCCACCAACAGTATTTCACAATCACAAACATCCATGCCCATGTGCGGGATTCAAACCCGCCATGGGCATGGATGCTTGTGATCTTTGTGATCTGCAGCCTTTTGGCTGGAGAGAGAATATGCTGACCACTCAGCCAACAGATATTATATGATTCGTGGGAAATGAAGGAGATAAAAAAGGATCAAATGAAAAATAGCCATAAAAGGGGATAATGAATGATTTGAGAGTAAACTGTAATCAGATTCTCTTAATAATACAGGTAACCCTCGCATAACATAGATGTTAAGTTCCATAGAAATGCCGCATTATATAAATCGCATTATGCGAGACTCAGATCACATAGAAAAAGTAGGGTTAGGTTCCGAAATCGCTCTTTTTTTTAAAAAAAAAATTATATATACAACAATGACATACCCAACAAAAATATATTTTTATTTAATTCAGGTAATTCGTGTAAGTTAAGAAAACATATAAACTATGAAACAAATACATAGCATAAACTTATAAAATTAAAAATTGCTCTTAAACTTCATTGCACATAATGCACAAATGTTTTAGGCAAAATAAAATAAAGTGCATATTTTTAATCGTCATCAGTGTCTTCAAAACAAACATTTTGTAGATGTTCTTTATTTATGATTGGCTGGACATCATTATCACTTGAAATCTCTTGAACATATTTGCATAATTCTCATTGCCTACTTCGGCTGGGAGTAATAAGACCTTGCTTACCACTATGATGCAATTTTTTTATATAGTTCATAATATGGAGCTAAACAAATATCTAATTGTTTTGTGAATTTTTCAGAGTTGGTCCATTGAGGGATTATTATCTGTAAAATAACTTAACTTTCTTGCTCAGCCCAATCCTTCTGCCAATTTCTTTAACAGATTCATCACAATTGGAATCTTCTGCAGACCTTTCTTCATTTCAACGTCATCTATTAATTCTACCAGTTCCTACTCATTTAAATCTATTTCCCTATCACTTAATTTACTAATTTCATTTTCAACAATATCGCAAAAGCCCTCTAAGTGGCCATTACTATAAAAATAAATTTTTTACACAAATAAAAAACATTACATATTGTATGTAACTCATCAGAAAATAAAATGCTCAGCTTGAGATTAACAGACTTATGATTTTTAATGCGCTTTCCTGGCAGAAAACGAAGAAAATTTCAGTTGTCTTCGTTTACTGTAAACAATTGACGTACATGTGTGCTGAAGGGCATTTATCCTAATATAAATTCGCTACTGATAACTACATGCGCAATACATGCAGACACGAATTTAACTAAACTAAAATTTTTTTAAGTTGTGCAGTGAAAAATATATGAAAAGATAAAGGGTTATTACAATTTGTAGACTGTGTTATATTGAAACCGCGTTGTATAAGTAAAGCGTTGAACAAGGGTTACTACAATTTGTAGACTACGTCATATCGAAACCACATCGTATAAGTACCGCATTATATGAGGGTTACCTGTATATTGAATGAGAGTGAATACAAGGCTTGATTCAGTCTTTGGATATGATGATTAAATGAGCAGAATTATTTATTAGCAAAGGAAAACTTTGGAATGATTTGGTTGAGCAAAGATAAGTGTTAGATTGATATCAGAAAGCTATTAAGAAGATTGAAAGTATGCTACCCAGATATAAGAGTGATGAGTTGAGACTGCAAGCAGAGATGGTGAATGGTATGTTGCAAAGCTGTATGAGGAGAAGGGAATGCAGTTTATGAATTTGTAAGATGAATTTCAGAGACAGATGAAACTATAAAAAGTGATGGATTGCAATTTGAATGGGCTTGCTGTGAATCATTGGGTAATCTTGTTGGTAAGGGGAATATGGATAAATCACTGTTTCCTCAATGGGGATGACTGTGCTTCCAGGGAGAAAAAGGAGCTTTTGGTGAAAAAATATTAAGAATCATGTCTGCCAACAATGTAACACTGTTAAACAAAATATAATGGACATATATTACGTATGAGGAAATAAAGTAACAAAATATCATTCCCCCCCCCCCTCCTACATCTAGTCACAAGGCTTTGTGATTAGAAATCAATTTACATTATTTCAATCTATTGTATCTTCATACTCTACATTCCAAAGACCACTGACGACTTTTGTAAATCTTCTTTGGACCTTTTCTAACATATCCTCATTACAATGATAACTTAGTGACCAAAATCTGTGCACAATAATCCATATAAGGCCTGATCAAGGTCTTATACAATGGAATCACAATCTCTTTCAATGTCCTCCAAATCATTGCCATTATTCAATCTGACGACTTCACAACTTACACAGTGTGGCCCCGGGATTACATGCCCTAGTCCACCACATCTCCTAGATCTCTCATCTCTTCTGCCTCGTTTAAATTTTCCCCATCGAGTGTATACTTTGCATCTCATCGTTGTTTACTAATTTTCAAAATCTTACACTTTGCATCATTGAATGGATAGCTTCATTTACCTGCCGATTCATGCATTCTATTCAAGTCATCTTCATGCGGAATCTTCTTCACTATTCATTGCTTTCCCCAATTTTGCATTATCTAGAAACAGTTACACATCACTAGTTAAACCCATCCCAATATCATTAATATACAAATTGACTTCTTTGGGGCACTGCCCTCCTCCCCCCATATAAAACTTTCTGATACCTATCTGACAGCCAATCACTTATCCAACTCACCAGTCTATTATTCCAATTCCATCTATTCAGTTTATTTGATAGCTTGTTGTGTGGCAGTCTACTAAAAGCTTTTGTAAAATCTAAGTATTCCACTGTATATGAATCTCCCTTGTCCAAGAAATTTGTCACCTTGTTATAGTACATAAGTAAATTGGTAAAACATGATTTCCCTTTAATAAACCCATGCTGACAACCACAGGGAATAATGCTGTTATCAACCTATTTCTGTATCATAGTTATCACCAATTTTCACTGTACCTTAACGACAACTCCAGATATACAGATTGATCTATAATTTGTAGTTACAGCCTTATCACCACCTATATGCAGTGGAACAATTACCTTCATTTCCATTCTATTGGAGGCTGTCCTTTTGTAAGATTCTTATTAAACAGGCATGTCAATGCTACTGCCAACTCCCTGAAACACTCCCTTAAGACATTAAGCTATAAAAAAATAAATATAACTACATTAAAACTCAAATTCAAATTGCTAATTTACTAAAAATAAAAATTATCTCTTCAGTAGCAAGTTTCGCTGGCCTTTCACTGAGTGGCACCTTGCACTTCAAGACAGGAAGGTATAGTAAGGAAGACAGAAATGGAATAATAGGAGAGATTAGCACTGCAATCCAAGGACAATCCTAAGGACTTCTTTTGTTATGTTGCTGTAGGAGAAGAAATGTTTGTGGATGAATGATTCTATTAGATGGTAATGGAGGTCTAGCGACCAGTGCAGATGATACAGCTCAGCTGTTTGGGACATTTCATCCTAGAAAAGTAGGTTTTAGGTCTAGAGACATGGAGAAGGTTGAAGGTGCAGAGAAGAATGTCTTTCAAATACTAAACATTCTGGAAATCAAAAAGTCAGAGCAACTCAATAGGATTTCTATAATAAATTTAGTTTAATCCATTATCCAAGTGTGAGCAAACAAAGATTGCGCCTGAAAGTATCTTCAGGACTGGGGTAAGGTAGTACAACACTGGGAAGCTCGTTGCAAAGGTGGAGGCAAGATAACATCACTCCTATCTCAGTATCTCCCATAATCTAAAATACATCTCCTTGTGGATATGTATAATGTTATGCATTAAGGGGAGGGTTGCTTCTGCCTGGCATCTCCACGCCTGGGCCTGGCTCCCACTGAAGAAACCTCAATAAAGGTCGAAACTAGTCTGGGTAGTGGCCCTTCCCTTAATGCATAACATTATACATATCCACAAGGAGATGTGTTTTGCATCATGGGAGATACTGAGATATTAGTAATGTTAGCTTGCTCCATCTTTGCAATGAGTTTCCCGGTGTTGTACCACCTTACCCCAGTCCTGAAGATACTTTCAGGCGCAAACTTTGTTTGCTCACACTTGGATAAAGGATTAAACTAAATTTATTATAGTCGAACCAAGTGAAAAATAAACTTTTAACATCAATAGGATTTCACTATGTGTTTTACGAGAATGTGCAAATCATCTGACAACTCCATTGACCTGGCTGTTGAATGAAAACCTACCTACTGAGAAAGTGCCTGAGGAATGGAAGGAGGATTAGATAATGCCATGGGTTTTGGTAGAATGCAGGTGTTAAACTATAGACCAGTTTGTATTTCTTCTGTGGTCATTATCATATGAATGATTATTAATTAATATTATATTAATTAATATTATATAATGAATAACTACAATTTTGGAGAAATTATTAAAAAATTGTATTAAAAGTTGGGTGGATGAGGTAATTGAAGGTCAACATGGGTTTGTTGAAGGGTCCTCTTGCTTTAGTAATTTGCTTACTTTTATAATAAAATGACGTGAGCGGTTGATGAGGGAAAAACATATATATTGTAATTTTTCTGGATGTTGCAAAGGCATTTGATAGGACATTGCTTATGTTACAACCCATGGAGTTAGATATCTGATTACCGACTTTGATTGGAAATTGGCTGTCTGACAGATATCAGAGAGTTCTTTATGTGGGAGCAGTATCTAGGAAGAGTATTGTCACATGTGGGACTTGACAAGGATAAGTAATGGAAACCTTTTGCTTTTTAACTTTATGGCAGTGATACTGTCACTTAGATATTCAGTTATGTGCAGATGTGATGTGTGGGAAGATTATTAGTAAGCTGATATTATGGCTTTTCAAGAGGATTTGAATAAACTGGAACAATGGACCAATGATTGATGATGTACTTTAATGCTATTAAATATAAGGTCTTGAAATTTGGATCAATAGATGGGAGGATGCTTACTCTATTGGTGGATCCATACTAGATGAAGCAGATGGGACAGGGGATTCTAAGGTAATAGTCAATAAAACTTTCAAGTTTAGGATCCATATTCCAAAGGTGATAAAGGTAACTCAAATTACTAAGGACTGATCAGTAGAGAAAAAAGAGTAATAATTTCATTGCATAAAGTCCTGATCAGATTTGGATTTGGATTAGCCCAAATCTGGTCACTGGGATTTGAATAGGATAAATTATCCTTCAAAAATGTACAGCAGCAGATAATTGAAATGATATCAGGATTCTATATTGTTAGTTATGAAAATAGACTGAGGACATGCAAACTACAGAGTTTGGTGGATAGAAGACAAAGAGGTGACATTTTTCAGTCATTTAAACTGTTGAGAGATATTTACAGGATTGACATAGGGAAGATTTTTCATATAGTAAAACATGGAGAAGGAACAAGGACAAGGGTTATCCATGAAGTTAAGAAAGGAGATGGTGATAAGGAGATTAAAAAGTGGCTTTTTGCATGGAGGGTGGTTGGAACAAGAAATTCATTGCCTGATAGTGTAGCAAATGTGCAATTTGCAAATGGATTGAAATGGCCAAAAAGAAGAAGAATGATAGACTTTGTGCTGTCAAACTTTGAGATTTGTGACTCCATGAAGGTCTATAATAAATAGAGTAGGAGTGAAATGGGTGAACAGTGAAATCAAGCAAGCTGTGCTGGAAAAGAAAATGTTATGGAGAAGGTACAAGACAGAAGATCCATGAAGAGTATAAAGTGCAGGCTAGAAAGGTGACTAGCATGGTAAAGAAAGAAAAGGTGTAGTATGAGAGAAGATTGGCAGGTCAGGCCAAGGTTAACTCAAGGGAATTTTTCTGCTACATGGCAAGCAAGAGGAAGAATAATTATGGCAGATTAACATTGATGGATAGTCATGGCAGCAGACTAACAGCTGCAAAGGAAATAGTGGAATTACTGAATGAGCAGTTTATCAGCATATATCATACTGGTATAAATGATCCACTGCAATATATAGAAAAGAGGTAAGAATTAGGAGAACTGGAAGTGAAAGGAACAGTGGTGTATCAGATGTTGGTTGGGTTAGATGTGAAGTGAGAATGGATGGCATATCACCATGTATTCTTAAGGTATGCGCCCCACAGTTGGCTATGCCCTTGACCTGGTTATTTAATGAAAGTTGCAGTGGTAGAGTTCCTAAGAAGTGGAAAGAAGGGAAAACAGTACCACTCCACAAAAATGATTCTCAGACAGAAGTCTCCAACTATAGGCCAGTCTCTGTATAATTGCAGTTGTGATCAAAGTGTTGAAGAGATTGGTAAGGAATAGAATACAGAATTGGGTTGATGGACATAGCATTCTTTATGATGATCATCATGGATTTGTAAAGGGTAGGTCCTGTTTTAATAATTTACTTGCATTTTATGATAAGGTGACATGTGTTAGATAAGGGAGAATCATATACAGTGATATTCTTAGACTTTTCAAAAGCGTTTGATAGATTACCACAAGATAAATTGGTGTACAAGCTACAGAGGATGGGAATAGTTAGTAAATTGGTTAGAGGGATTAACTCTCTGAACAGCACCAGCAGGTTGTGTATGATGGAGCAATGTCTCAAAAAAGGAGGGTAACCATTGGCGTGCCCCAGGATTCTGTTCTTGGGCCCCTGCTGTTTAACTTGTTTGTAAATGATATATCATATGGACTAACTGGGGATCTTCAGCTATTTGCTGATGATGCAAAGTTGGGAAGAATTGTAAGAGCACTGCTGATGTTAAATTCCTTCAGGAAGATTTGAATGGACTTTTTACTTGGACAAAAGAGTGAGGTTGCAGCTTTAATATCAACAAGTGCAAGGTGTGGCATTTGGAGTACAGAAAAATATAAGACTGTGTACTATTATAACAAAAGCTGCTGTTGTGCATTATTGTAACGATGGCTGTTTGCCTATATTGTAATACCTTCTTTCTAATTAGCAGTGTGCTTTTGCTTTCGTAACCTTTCTTAATTACTCTATTGCGTACTATGTTTATCCACCATGGTTATACTATGCCTATGCACACTGGAAAATTTATTTGCTAAGACTGCAACATCAGTATTTCCCGGCATAAGACTCAGTAATACGTCTGGTAGATCCCTCTCTCTCTCTCGCTAGCATATATTCCTTCAATAAAGTTTAGATAAACAGTCGTGGTTCTTAAGTACTTAAACTACACTTTTAATGCCTTAGTTGTTTCCCACTCGCAGATCGGATTTTTATTTAGGAACAGTGCATTGTAAAATAAAAGCTCAGATGGCACTCTATTGACATATAATTAAAACACATTTATTTACATTAATAACAAAGTACATTAATTAAACGATAGGAAGGTTACTCTCTCTCTACCTATCCATTAGATTTTTAGTATAAAGAAACAAGCTTTCCCCCTTTTCAATACTAAATAACTATACAATATAATTACTCAATTACTTCTCTGCTTATTAAATCAAATTATTGAAACTCTAATTTACTCACAAAGAGGTTAGCTAACTATGCTAAGTTATTTCACAAATCTTATGACAATTATCAACATGCCAAATGACTCTCTTATGGACACTTCTTATTATTACAATTAAGTTAATTCTTATCAGTCCATCTATAACGTATCTCCCTAGATCACAAAAGGAATGTACAACAAAAAGATGGAACAAATGTACAGAGGCCCTGTGTCGCACACTCATCCAAAGGTGTTGCACTAAAGTCCCTATGCTTTTCCTTTAATCTCGGGCTTAGGCTTCCATCTGGAATCTTGCTTCGGGGGGGGGGGGGGTGGCTTTCATTGGGATGTTGGCTGGCTTTGGACTGCAATTTTCCGGTACTTGAAGGAAAAGCTCAGGCAAGAAGCTTCAGCATACGGGCAAATTCTCCGGCGCTTGAAGGTCGCTCTGCGGCTTTTGGCTTCGGATGACCTCCCGCAGCAAAAAGACATCCGACCAACACTGCCTCAGGTGTTTATTACATCGGGTGTTCTCTTGTCATTCCCATTCTTTTCCTCTGGCATGGGCTCACCGTAACGTCCGGTTCTCTGGATCCTACTCTCAGAACTTCTGCCTCTAACTGGATTCTGATAACTCCCAATGTTTGGCTCAGTCCCTTTTTATTTCACATTCTCCAGGACCTTGAATAAAGGGTTGTAACCCCTGAAGAATTCGGCATGACTCCTTGATCTTCTGTTAAGACCGACCCGTTCTTTCTTCTCCTCCGTGCACTCCTTTAATCCTATCTTGTCTGAATGCTGACGATCTCTTTGACACTGACTTTGAAGGTGTTTATACACAGAGCTCGCAAACAACTTTCTTATACACTTAAATCATAAACAACTTTCTTGTGCCCTTATACATAGCTATTATACAAAGTCCCGGTGGCAAAGCATTGCCTTTGTTTTTGATGTTCTAGAAATTTTTGTTAAAGCAGTAAGTACAGTCAATTCCCATAGGGTTATTTACATTAATATTTAGCATAAAATATCTAGAGACATACAAGGTTATATTTGTAACAATCTCATGAGACTTGACCTCTGTAAAATTTGATGTAAAGAGCTTTGGTATTTTCAAGCTACATCGAGTTTTACAAAGGCCCACCTCTTCATGAAAAAAGTTTAAACCATGAACGTGGGTGAAAATGTTTTCTTTAATCTGTTTCTGTATCATGTCTCATGCATTCTCTGGGTCGGACAATACTCAGGTTTGTCATCTAATTTTGAGCTAGGACCACCATCAGCCTGACCTGTGGGCTCTTGTTGGCACGACTGATGTTGTGATTCATGATCATCATTATCCCTTGGGCATCTAATTCCCTTCCGACCTCTTGCTCTCTTTCTATTTCTCCCGTTACTTGAGTGGTGATCTCCATTATTATTTCTTTCTAATGTGTTCACTTCTATTCCATTCGTTGCATTTTTTTATTGTGGCCTCTATATCCTCCTTATTTGCCACCACCTTGACACTCGAGATGTGCAAGGTTTCTCCCCTTTTTACCTGTTCAGTATCTCTAACAGTTGGGTGATCAGGTAAAGAACCCCCAACTGTTAGAGATTAACTCTCTTAGATTTTGCTCTGAAATTTTTTTTTTTTTTTTTTTTCAATTTAGGGCATTTGCTCACTTTTTTTTTTGTAGAAACTTTTGGTAAGTTTTTTTTATTTTCTAAGATTGTGTCTGTGTCCAACATGGAATTCTTATTTTTGTCTCCTTGCAGAAAGCTACACTACATGTTTCCCTAGCTGAATCAATGTTTTCTTCAGAGTTTGCCAGTGAAATCCAAGGTTTGGTCTTCTCTTCAAACTGTTTAATTTTTTCTTTGTTGGGTTTAAGAGTTTCTTAATCAAACCCAAATAAGAAGAAATCTACATATCGCTTTTAAGGAATGCAAAGAACTGACTGGGGCATCTGACATAATGTCCAATCCTCACCTTCATGTGGTGCACTCCATTAATAGGTATCCATTGGGTATTGAATGAATGAGAATGGGCTGGAAATTTCAGACTTAGCTGATCTAATTGTAGTCTCTATTGGCTTAAAGCACAAATAATATAATAGTGCAACATGATGGGATTTCATGCCAGCTTGGGTATCACCCAGTTAAACAAGCCCCCACTGTTTTCATCAGGGAACCAAGGCAAGTAGTGAAAAGTTAGCTATTAGAACAGACTCAGGCTCAACATATAGAAGAAGAACAACAACAAACCCGGCATCAGAAAAACTAAAGATAGAAACCTTCTATATAAGGAGTATTAATTAAAAGGAAATCAAGCTTGTTGAAGAACTGGAAAAGTACCACATGGACATAATTGACATCACTGAAACAAAGAAGAATAAAACAGGTGAGATCTTACTAAATAATGAATATAGGATGTATTATTTGGGCAATAATTATCAATAAATGCAAGGAGCAGTGATGGCATTCAACACCAAACATGAAGATAAACTTCTTGATTGGAAAGCAGGTTCAAGTAGAGATATGTGGATTATGGTCAATAGACAAGCACGATTATGGTCAGTCCGGCCTTGCAGACCATGTTTTGGATACATCCCACAGGATCTCCTAGAAAAAAACTACCATGCTCCACCATAGTAAATTCAAAAAAGAAAGACTATTCTTTGAATCTGCACTCAGGAATCAACCTAATTTAAACAAATACGGTTGCATTAAACTTCCCAAAATTTGGGAAATTTTAATTATCAGAGATCCCTCTTTACATCCCAGGCCACCTGCAAATACCCATAGAGGGCACACCACCTAGATAGGACTTTAGTTTCACTTTGTATTGTATTTATGTGTGTGTTGTTACAAAAGGTTTTTGTAATCCCCGAAGATGTCTCTGTGACAAATATTGGAAGTATTAATATTAGTTTTAATCCTTTCTCAGTGCTGTTAATATTCCATTAGACTTCTAACATGAAGGGTTTTTAAGAAATTAAAGTTGAGCGAGTAGCTTTTACAAATAAACTGTAGATTCAACTATACAAGTGTTATTGAAGAAAGAATTAAACAGTTTCAAAAATAAGAACCAGACCTAGGAGGCAAACTCTTAAGGAAACATTGATTGATTCAGCTAGGGCAGCATGTGATCACATTTCTGCACCACCCAAGCGAGTAGGGTGGGTGCGGTAGTGAGATCATGTTGTTTCCAGTGAGAAACCCACATGTAAGGAGAGCTCGGTGATGACAGGGTGCATTGTCATCGTGGAGCATCCAGTTTTTCACCCGCCACAGATCCAGCCACTTTCGCCGAATGTCCTCCC
The DNA here is from genome assembly GCF_054136105.1 of Typopeltis vanoorti. Lineage (NCBI taxonomy): Eukaryota > Metazoa > Arthropoda > Arachnida > Uropygi > Thelyphonidae > Typopeltis > Typopeltis vanoorti. The sequence continues at coordinate 12,746,573 of NC_143563.1, forward strand.
TCAGATGCCTTAAAACCTGGCAGTAGAACTCACTATTGACGGTCTGGCCCCTGGGGAAGAATTCTCAATACACAATGCTGCGAATATGAAAAAAAAGACGATGAGCATTTATTTGGTCGAGCTGCGGACCTGCCTTGCCTTTTTTGGTCATGGAGATGATGGGCTCTCCACTGTGAATGTTGCTTCGTCACAGGGTCTTACCCGTACACCCAAGTTTCGTCACCAGTAATGATCCTCGACATGAAGGACATGTCATCTATGCTGCGCTGACGGAGTTCTTGGCAGACTTCGATGCGGTGTTCCTTCTGCTCCTGGGTCAGCAGCCTGGGGACAAACTTGGCAGCAACATGGCACATGTTCAAATCACATGTGCCATGTTGCTGCCAAGGCAACACTCCACAACAATGGCAGCAATGTTGTGGAGTGTTCTCCGACAATCCTGCATAAGTTGCCAAATGGTTTCGACATTTTTGGGAGTTGAGCTCTTTGAAGATCTTCCTGATCTCTTGTCGTCTTCAAGTGATGTTCTTCCACTCTTGAAGTGTGCATGCCACTCAAAACACCTCAAACAACTCATTGCAGCATCGCTGTAAACTAGCCAAATACGGTGCATGTCAAACATCTCTGTGGCAGATTTGCCCAGTTTCGTGCAGAATTTCACGTTTGCTCTTTATTCTAACTTGTCCATGATGAAATCTCAGAACGTGGTAACGCACGGGATCAGAATAACACCAGTTGCACAGCTCCCGATGTACACAGGATGATGCCTTTTGACACACTGACTTATGAAGGTCAGTGCTTCCTGTGACTGTGTGTGCAGCCTTGTGCTGCCATCTCTTGGCATGTTACAAAACTACTCTCGAAACTCTTTGATACCACCTCATATATCCCCAAGCATAGATTCTACATCCCATGTTTGTCTTCCAAATTTTAAAACCATACATTTTGCAACATTGCCTCATCCACTGCTCTTGTTACTCTATTGGAAAATTTAACCAGATTACTAAAACAAGCACACACCCTTTAACAGATCTATGCTGGCCTGCATAAATAATATTATCCTCATCTCCCCAATTCTGTATATGCGTTCTCACCGATTTCTCCAAAATAACTATAGAAGAAATACAAACAGGCTGATGGGTTGATACCTCCATTCTACAACCACCCTTATGCAATGGTACTATCTTACTCTCCTTCCACTCTCCAGGAATCTGCACCATTTCAAGACTTTCATCAAACATCAAAATTAACCTCCCTACTAGCAAGGTGGATGAAATAGTGAAACTAAATTTGCACTTCTTATCCATGTTATTCAACAGGTGTTATAGAATTGTATCCAGATTTAGCTGGATGTCTATAGACATCTGGTTGGGGGGTTAATGGCACAGTCAGTTCCATAGCACATTAATTTAAAATATGGTGAAATTCCATCTAATCCCCTGCCTTATTGACATTTAGTGTATTCAGTATTTGGAATACATCCTCTTCATTCACTTTTAACACTTCGCCACTCATTATCCTTCTAGGAATAAAGCATGTAGTACCAGGATGGAACACTTTAATATGTGATCGAAAAATAGCCCAACCACTCTAGTCACCCGATTCCCATCTCCACCCAGCAAAATAATCCACCCACCATTATTTTTCCTTCTACTCACTGCACAGTAAAAAAACTCATTGGAATTCTCCTTGGATTGCAATGCCAGTCTCCTCTCATATTCTAATTTTTCTCTCCTTAGATACCAGTCACTTTCCTAGCCAGAGCCTTATATTCCTCATTCAACTGCCCTCCACCTCTCTCTTTATATGCCTTCCATAATCTCTTTTTTTTCTTTTTTTTTTTGAAATTCCCCTTTTATTCCTTTTGTCATCCATTTGACTCCAAATTGCTCTATCTTCCTCACTCGAAGTATATAATCTGTCATTGCTGTTGGCAATATTTTCTTAAATATCTCCCATGCACTAATGACCCCTCTTCTTTCAAATTCTTTCATCCATTGTACTGATACGAGCTAGTTTCTAAGTCTATGATAGTCACCTGCCCTATAATTCCACATAACTTCCTTCTGTTTTGATACCTCCACATGCCCACTTATCCCCCAAGTCAAGACCACATTGTCACTTTCACCAATGAGGAGCAAGTATGTCTCAGTGACAATCAGATCCTCCGATGGCATGACCAAATCCAAAACTCCTGATCCTCGTGTTCCTTCCACCACATGCTACCCAAGACAGTTTTCCCTCAAGAAATCCCAAAAACATATAAATACTCGAGGTAGAAAAAGCCATCAAAAACTTGAAATGTGGAAAGGCAGCTGTGGTATATGATATTCAATCAGAAATGCTCAAATATTGAGGTATAAAAGTTTTGCAGTGGCTACACTGCATAAATCAGAGAGCCTGGTTAGAAGGTCGAATTCCAGAGGATTGGAGTAAAGCTTTCATAGTTCCCATTTTTTTTTAAAGAAATAAAGCTGTCTCCTCCTTATTCACAAATGTCCCACTCAAAGAATCCTTAGAGCTAATCCAAACTAAATTTCCTCCCGATATCACAGCCCTATTTCTGTTCACAATGAACTCAGGCTATTTTGTTTGGCAAGGAAAATTCTACAAACAAATAGAGGGGACAGCCACTCTCCCCACCCTTGGCCAACTTTTATATGGAGACTTTTGAAGAGAAAGCCTTAAACTCTGACCCACAAAGACCAACCATTTGGCTTCGCTATGTTGATGATGTGTTCGCTATTTGGCCACATGGCTCCGATGCACTCCTCTCCTTCCTAACACACTTAAACAACCAACACCCCAGAATCAAATTCACCCTGGAAGAAGAAAAAAACAACTGCCTTCCTTTCTTAGTCACACTAGTCACCTGCCAGCCTGATGGAACCTTGGTTTTCTCAGTCTATAGAAAACCCACCCATAAAGGCAGATACATCATCATCATCATCAAATTCCTGCCATGTACCCTCAAGGGGTGTACAGGATATGATAGTACTATAGGTCGCTTCTGAATCCTCTCCACTGCTTCCTCATCCTCAAGAAACCCAGGTGACCAGACTTGAGTACAGCAATCTAGATGTGTGCATATCAAGTCCTTATAAGAGGAATAACAACTTCCATATCTCTAATTGTTAATGTGTTCTTCAATAGCCAAGTAATCTTATGGGATACCTTAGCAATCTTATCAATATGTCCTCTAAACTATAACATTCTGTCTACCACCACCCTTAAATATCTAGTTTCATCTATTTTTTGGAGTACAGTGCCATCAATGTGAAACACGGCTTGTAATCTATTTATAAATACATAAATTTACATTTCTTGACATTAAACTGACACCATTAACTTTTGCCCATACTGGCAGCTTATTTAAATCGTCCTGCAAGTTCTACACATCACCTTGATTAACTATTACTCTACCTAATTTTGCATCATCAGCAAACAACTGAATATTTCCTTTCAGGTTATTTCCTATATCATTTATGTCAAATTAAACAGCAACAGTCCCAGCACTGAACCTTGTGGCACACCACTAGTCACCTGCTTTTGCCTCGATTCTGCCCCTTCATATACCACTTTTTGATATCTTCCAGCAGCCACCTTCTTATCCACTTAACCGGTATCATATCCATCGTTTGTTATAATTTGCGAAACAGACTTCCATGTGGTATTCTGTCAAATACCTTTTCGAAATCTAGCAAAATCATCATTACAATTCAGCTGTTACTCTATTTTAAAAAGTTAGTAAATTATTAAGGCATGACCTACTCTTCACAAAGCCATGTTGACCCTCATACAGTATCATATTTTTATCTACCCATTCTTGAATTCTCTTTTGACCAATTTTTCTAGCATTTTTACCACCTGAGATACTGGTTGGTTTACTGCAGTTTTAGAATCTCCTTTATGCAATTTAGTTGGTTGGTTTATCAGTTTTAAAACCTCCTTTGACAGGATTATTTTGCCTCTTTCCATTCCCTTTGAAAACTATCAGCACTGAGACTTTAATTAAAGAGCCTAGTCAGAGGCATTGTCAGTTCCCATGCATATTCTTGCAAAATCCTAGTTGATGTATCATCTAATCCCACAGCTGTATTTACATTGAGATTCTGCAATAGCCTAAGAACCTCCAATTCATCCACCTCTATTCCCACATAGGTTAAAGCAGTAACCTCACTAGGATGATATACCCTTGCAAAGTGGTCACTCATTAACTCAACTAATTTATCTGCTTCTGTCTCCTCCTGACCATCATCACTCATTAAGGTTTGTCTTCTATAATCATTCTTCTTCTTCTTCTTCTTACTTGCCACATAATGAAAGAACTCTTTTTGATTTCTTTTGGCCTGCTTGGCTAGATTCTTCTCACAATCTGATTTTGCCTTCCTTGTCATGCTGGTCACCTTTCTTGCCAGCCTTGTACTGTTCTTGAGTTTATGGTCACCTTTCTCTTTATATACCCTCCACAGCATTTTCTTTTCTGCATCTTGTGCCTAATGATATTACTCATCCATCTAACTCCTACCTAATTAACTCTCCTTATCCTAGGTATGCAATTTAATACTCCTTCCTCTAGATAACCCTTAACTATATCCCATGTAACATCCTTACCCTGTAGTGTTTTATGCCATGACAGAGATTTTTGCTTCTTCCTAAGCTTGTCATAATCATTTGCCTTGTAGCTCCACATATACCCCTTCTTGACAGAATATTCCTCATGTTTTACAATGTCCTGAGTCAAGATCACATGGTCGCTTTCATGAATTGGAGACAATGTGGCCAGGTTGTGAATTGCTCTTCTGATCCTAAGACCAGATTCAATACTCTCCTATCCCTAGTCCCCTCCATCACATGCTGCCTGAAGTAATTATCTCTTAGTAGATGTATAAATTATTTTTTCTTCTTTCCATGTGATCTTTCTTCCTTCCAGTCTATATCTCCAAAGTTGAAGTCTCCCATAATAATCACTCGACCTCCACTCATTGTTCTAATTTGGCAGTGCTTGTCTTTCAGATCATCCCAGATCATATATATATATATATATATATATTGTCTTACTGGCCTTAATATTACACGAGACTGCTTCAAATGAACAACCACCCCTCTGGCCTGTCTCCTATTCTTTTTGGCTACAATTCATCTGCTATCATCAGCAGTACTCCTCCCCCCCCCCATCCTATCTTCTCTATCTTCCCTGAAAATACTAAACCTCACATTCGAGGCTAACCAATGCCAAAAACCCCTCCCTCTTGTTCCTGATACTTCTGGCATTAGGAAATATCAGGAAGTACTCTTCCCTTTAGGCTGCAACCTACATTTACTTCCTGAAATGACTACCCTATTCAATATTTTTGCTTGAGAGATCTCACACTTGTTCATTCTTACACTCACTCATCTCATGGGTGCCTTTACACAAATTCACTTGCTTCCATCTTAATTGTTTAAATTTCCTTGAATTTGCATTTCTGCATGCTCAATGAACAAAGCTCTCTCTAGACACCTAACACCAAAACCATTTAGATGCAGTCTGTCAGCAGTGTACAAATTCTTCTTTCCATCAAACACAGACCACAGATCAACAAATCTGTGGTCTGTGTTTGATGGTCATTCCTTCTGCACAATCTACATATAGATTCATCAGCTACCAATGCCTTTCTTCTCAGTTTGCCTCTATCATAGCATGGTAGGAGACTTACAATCTTCATCTTCTTGCCCTTCAGTTTTGCCTCTTCTAACAACTCCTTTACATCTTCCCTCATAGAATACCTCTTGCCTCTCATATTGTTTATATCAACCAAGACGATCATTTCCTTTGACTTACCTTTTTGCATCCAGATGGCATGGCTAGAATCATGAATTTTTGCACCTGGGAAAACTTTGGTAAAGTACATTCCTGATCACTGAGTTTCCATATATAATTTTCTCCTTTACTTATTTTTCTTGTTTGCTTTCTGTCAGTCTTTATTATAACTTCAGACTACCTGCTTCATTCTCTTTTCAGCCCTGCTAATCTCTTGCTACTTCTGCAATTTTTCGATTTCATTAAATGTCCTATGAAGTATAACATTTAAGTGAGCTATTTCTTTATTAATGTCCATTTCGTTCTCCTCTAATTTCACGGCCACATGTTTGAGATTAATAACATCATTTTCCATCTTACCCTCAGTATTTGCTGCATTCTCATCACCTAACAGACACTCAATTTTCAAACACTTAATATATACTCTCTCTCCAGTTTCAATTTCCTTCTACATATTCTTTAATTTTCTCGATGAATACATTTCACACACACACACACACACACACTGCACCAAATAAAATCCCTCAAATTCATATTGCCAAACTGCTGAAATGATATTGAGAAATCATGATAAAGAAGTAATTGTTCCACTGCATAGTGCCAAAGTGATAATGCAAATCACTTTGGGACTACTTCAGAGTTGACTCACTTTCTTTTGAGAGGGAAGTAGAGATTATGAAATACTGAACAGGATACAAAGACAGGCATTATCAAGACTTTGAAATGCCATGAATCAGCATTTATTCTTAGACCTACCTTACTGCTCAACTTATATGCTAATAATTACAAGTGGTTGGAAGAAGGAGAGAGTGATATTCAATTAACTGATAATGCAAATTTTGGTATTATTATAAGGAACTAATTTTCATTAATGCATTAATGAGAACATTCACAGAATGAATAATGGTATTGTCATATGACATCCAATGATGATATATTATATGCTCTGTAATATTACTATCTAATATTATGTAATATTACACAGAAATCATTATAGGTCTGACAGACTATAGAATCCTCATCAGCTATGAAGCACTCTCCCGACTCAGCAGGTATGGTTGCATTAATTTGCCAAAGATCTGGGAGACAGTCTTGAGACTATCTTGAGATTCGATAGCCTGACTTCTCCGAATTAACTTATAGGGCACCATGTAAGGAGATTAGTTCTGTTTCATTTACAATCTGAATTGTTTTCCACAGTTGCTTAGTTCAGTGCTGTGTGCTTGTCACAATTATAATTTGTGCCCTGAAGATACTGGAAAATAAAAGTGATATTTCATCCATCTTACTGACCTCTAAGGTACTTTTCTAGTAGCAAGGCTTATACGTTGGTCAGACATAACTGGTAATTAGTTTACGGAATTAACAACACATATAAAGTATATTAATTAAAAGGTAACTTTAATGAATAACTTCTATATTTCGGCAACGTTACATTGCCATCTTCAGGAACATAAAGATATGGTATGTGCACGCAGGCACTAAACAAAAGCAAATGAGGAAGAAAGCAAGAAACTAATATTGTTCCTAAAGTCCTAATGGTGCCCTCTGGCGGGCTAATTTGGTAGTCTTGGCAGTTGGGCTGAAGTTCTCATAATGTAAGTCTCCCAAATTTGGGGTAGTTTCATGCACCCAAATCATTTGGGAGACTTACATTATTTATTATTTTTATTATATTATTATTATATATTACTTTACATATTTGCCTATACATTTCTCATTAATTACTTCTATGTTCCTTGGCCTATTCACCATCCCACCAAATATCCACTTCTCTCCACCTTTATCTTACACCATGCGCTCTTGAACCATCAGTGTCATTTCTCTCCTGCTCTGACAAGACTCACAGCTGATCACTTATCATAAATAACACTCCCCTATCCTGTCCTGTCTAAATATTCTATATCCTTCTACTTCTGTCAATGCATCATCCTCTGTCAGCCATTATTTCACTGATAGTCAGCAGTCCCTGTAGATAGGCCAAGTCTATCATTGACACAACAAATTCATTCCCTTTATTTCCTCTCTGTGCAAGGTCATCCTTGCTGCCTTCTGATCTGATAACTCTAGTTTTCAAAGTCGTCCAACAACAATCTCACTTGCAGAGAATTACATTTTCCTTCAATGCCTGAATCCTTCCCTATTCACATGTAATCCATCTCTTGTATTTTTTTTTATGTTACTCCCATCCACAAAAGGTTATTTGCAAACTTATAGTACCGTTTGTACCATGAGTGCACTATGGATTTTATTTTATTTTTTTTCTATTTTTATCAGTTGGGTGGACAGGGAGACATGACATAGGGAGAGAGGATGTTAGAAGTGATAGTGAACATATGTATGAGAATAATCAGCATAAAAATGGAATAGATCGGGATGTGAGTGGGAAAGTAGGGACTAAGCAGATATATGTGGTAAGCAGTGATAAAGGTAATTGGGCAAGAAAATAATGACCAACAAGTGATTTGGGTAGTAGTGGTTATAGACCTAAAAGTGAACTGCTATGTTTATTTAAAAATGCTAGGAATATCAGAAATAAGGGAAAGGAAATGGTTAAAAAAATTTTTTTAAATTTTCACATTTGATGTCTGTAGATGCTGTATGGTCACTGCCATACCTCACATGGTTTTGACAACGATGTCTTCTGCTAGAATAAGTGGTAGGGTCACAGATTCTCTTTCCACACAAAGTTTGTAGGACAATCACAAACATCCATGCCCATGGCAGGATTCTAACCCATGGCCTCTTGGCTGGAGAACGGACATGCTAACCACTTGGCCAACCAGGCTGGCTAAATGGTTTAAATTCACTCCAAAATCATTGAAATAAAGGAAACATCGTTGAATGAAGATGATATCCTAATTAATGGAATAGAAATGGAAGGATACAGAATTTTTTGCAAGGATAGAAAGTACAGGAAGGGATGGGGGGGGGAGTGCTGTTGATTGATAGCAGGAGAATTATGTCACATATGGTGGACATGAAAGAGGGAAATAGTAGCAATGGTTATGAGGCAGTGTGATGAGAGGTGGAGGTTGACAGGAAGACATATTTAGTTGGATGTTGCTATAGGTTAGGGAATGTGAGCAGTGAGGGGTGGTGATGAAGAAATGTATAAACAACCTGGATTAGTGAACAAAGGAAGGGTAATTGTTATGGGCAATTTTAATTATGGTGGTATAGATTGAAATGAAGAGATAGCATTTGGGAATAAGGAAAATGAATTTCTTGATTTATTGAGAGACAATCTCAGACAACATGTAAAGGAGGACACGTGAGCATTGAGGGTTTTAGATCTATGCAGTTGTGAGTAGAGGTTTGCACTTTCCTCCAGTTGGTAAGAGTGATCATGAAGTGATCACCCTGGTTTTGGCTAACCACATGCAGACTTCTGAGGTAAAAATATATGTGGAAGTACAAGGCTTGTGATTATGGCAAGCTTAGGAAACAGCTTGGAGTTATATAAGGAAATAAATGCTGCTTGGGAACTGACAAAGAAATACATAACAGCATAAATGTGTGAATATCAAAAGCCTGAAGGTCAAACGGCTGCATCAGGAAGGTGTAAAATGGATGAACGAGGAGATTAAGCATGAAATCTGGAAGAAGAAAAAGAAGAAGAAGAGGGCACTTTGGAAGCAATGCATGATGAACAATGGTAATAATCAATTATACGAAGAGTGTAAAGAGCAAGCCAGGAGAGTGACTCAGTTAGTAAGAACAACAAATGAGAAGGTAAGTTTAACTATCAGTTCAGTGTTGGAAATTGTAAGGTTTTGAAATTTGGTAAACAACAATGGGATGCAAAGTATACACTCGGTGGGGAAACTTGAAAACAGGTAGAGGAGATGAGAGATGAATGGCGATTTATAAGGACCTGAGATTCAGTGGCCATATTGCACAAGTTGTGAAGATGTCATATTGGATCATTTCAATGATGTGAAGAACCTGATGCTATTGTATAGGGTCTTGATCAGGCCTTGTGTGGGTTTTTGTGCACAGATTTGGTGACCAGGTTTTCATGATGATAAGAATATGTTAGAAAGGGTCCAGAAAATATTCACAGAGATGGTCAGTGGGATTTGGAATACAGAATACGAGGACATATTGAGAGAATGCAAATTGCAAATCCTTTTGAATAGGAGGAGGAGGGTAGGTATATGATTGAGACATAAGTTAGTCAGGGGTTATTATCAGGTTGAGATGGAAGAGATTTTTCATAGAATTGAAAAGGGGCCATCCCTGGTAGCTGTATGAGGAGAGTGTGAGCAGTGGAGCAGGTTCTTTACATGGAGAGTGGCTGGTGAGTGTAATGCATTTTGTGAGTGTGTTGTGAATGTAGATACATTGAATTAGTTTAAGGCACATTTAGATGAGATTTGTGTGTGATAGTGTGTATCTCCCACAATGAGTCTTTGACCCCTTGGAGGTCAGATGTTAATAATAAGAATAATAATATATTTTTTGTAATTTTAATTTATTTTTTACATGGTCCAGAAACCCCTGCTCTAGAGACCAAAATGAAATTTTTTCAAGACACTTCAGGCCTTCATTTTATTTATTTATTTGTTTGGGGTTTCCTCCTTTCTCCCCCATTCCTTTTAGGAGGAAGGTTGAGCCCTCCTGATGAGGGATTAGGTATATATATTTTATGACTGTAAATCTGTGTGTGTTCACAGGGCTGGTTTGCCTGTTCTGAGGGATGCAAATCCCAAGTTTCTGGGTGAAAAAAAAAAAACATCTACCTCCATATGAGACCAGCTAACTCACCTTTAGTTGAAAGAGACCAAATAAAGATTTTTCACATATTAGATGGGAATTGAACCAAGTCTTTCTGACCAAAGGACTTTGTCTATACTGACTGAGTTATGGAGTCTCCAAGCCTTCAATAAGCAGGGAAGTCTCACACTGGGTGATGACATTCATCTCCCACCTAAAGACAATCACAAACATCCAAGGCAGTATTCGAATCCATAGCCTGTTAGTTGGAGAGCGGGTACTCTAACTGCTCGACCAACCAGACCAGCAGGTATATAGTTCTCTTCTGTCATCAAATACATTCCATGCATCCACATATTTTAGACTATTCTTCTTATTCATTCTTTCTGTCATTCATTATCATCTCACATCCCCTCAACTTTGCATTATCATGCCTATGCATCACATTCTTTCTTCTCATACTGCACAGTTTGTGCATTAATCTCAAATCTTTCATCACCTAATTTGCACTGCTTATCATGTGATCTGTACCAACCAACAACACCATTTATATTTTGACCTTGTTTCATTGTTATAGTCCCCATCTCTGTCATTATTTTAAGCAGTTACTCTTTTACCATTTCTACTCTGTGCATCCTAAATCATTGACTCTCCATACATTACACCCTCACAACTCTGTTGATTCCTCTTTCACTGACATCTTACTTCCCTTCCAGAGTTTCATTTCTTTTTTTTCTTGCTCCTCAACTATCTCAGCCTTTCATTTCTTTTCTTTCCTTGGTTTTCCCATTTTCTATCTTTTTGCTAAGCTTCCTCTCTCTCTCTCCCCCTTTCCCATTTGTGTGACTCACTTCTGTTCTTATTCTGTCTGCTGATATCAGTTAACTCTATTTCAGGTTTCCTAATCTCTCTGTTCACATTCCTTGACTCATTCTTCATCTTCATGCCATTCACTTCCTTTTTCAGTAATGAGAAAGAAAGTGAAAGGCATTTCTCTCTTCAGGCATCCTGCCTTCACCTGACATTCATACATGATACTGAGAACTCAGCAGCAAAAACAAAATGCTGATCTCTTCCTACCCCTTCTCATTTTTTCTCTCTCTTTCTGTATTAGTTCTTTCATATTTGGATTGTTATCTCATAGTCTTGTAGGTTTTTGGACAGTGAGGCAGTCCAAATCAGTTTAATCCTCTTCCAGTCTTTCAATCTGGAAGAGGATTGAAAAACACTACTGCAAAATTATATTTTGTAGTAGTTGAGGGGGGGGGAGGTTTGTGGATTGCACTGCTGTTAACATGACTATTCTCAAAGTGAATCCTGTTCTATAAAAAATATTATTTTCTACAGTGAGTCTTTTGACTCCATGAAGCACTCATGACAATACTAATGTTGACTCTAGATTTGATTCAGCAGTGACAAAAGGGGGAGGTTAGCCAAAATTGTGTGATCAAGGCATGCACAATAATCCACTATGTATTTTCAAGGAATATTCAAATGAGTTATTATTATTATTATAATTATTCAGGCCTCCATGAAGTCAAAAGACTCATCATGGGAGGTCCTTTTTAAGAAACACAAGTCTATCAAGACTCATCAAGGGAGGTCCCTCCTAGGAAACACAGTCTATCATACTACTCCTTAAATACATTGAATGTTCTCGCTCTCACCACTCCATCAGGCAATGCAATCCATGGTTCAACCACTCTCCATGCAAAGAAACCACTCCTCACCCTCTTTCTTACAGTTTCCTTTCGTAACTTCCAGGAATGGCCCCTTGTCATAACTCCTTCCTGCTATTCAACCAAGTGAAAGAACTCCCCAGTGTCATCCCTGTAACCACCTCTCAACAGTTTAAAAATCTCAATCATATCACCCCTCCTTCTATCCACCAAACTCTGCAGTCCACACTCCCTCAGTCGATCCGCATAACTAACATTGTATAGTCCCGACACCATCTTTGTTATCCGCATTTGTACCCTTTACACAGTTAATTTATCCCCTTCATATCCTGGGGACCAGATCTGAGAACAATAGTCTAAGTGTGGTCTGATCAGAGTCTTATACAATGGAATGATAACCATTTTATCTCTGCAGGTCAGTGTCCTTCTCATTATTGCAGCATTCTCTATGTTACCTTCACTACCTTTGCAATATGTCCCCTAAATTTCAGGTTTCTAACCATCATCAACCCCAGATCTCTTGTCTCCCCTACGTCCTCCAGTACAACTCCTCCCATAGAGTATGCAGCGTCCCATCGATGTTTCCCAAACCTCAAGACCTTACATTTTGCTGCATTAAACCGACACCCCCCCCATTCATTTGCCCATCTATCTAGCTTATTCAAATACTCTTGCAGGACTACTGTTAGATCGTACTTCCTTGGTTTTGATCTGCCATCTTGTTTTAATTCTGTTCTTAAACAAGTAATAAGTTGCTGGTTGATTACTAATTTAAATATAGAGAAATTTATATTTTTAGACTGTGCCACTCTATATCTAGATTAGTCTAATGAAATGTAGTGAAACCAAACATCAACTAAATTTATATCAATATTATTTCTTACGTAGACCGAGTTTATCTCTTATGTTTGAAGCTCCCGCTAGGTCCGATAATTTCATGAATGGTGCAGTAAAGGAGATTCAGGCAAACACAATTTTAAAATCATCAAAACAAAACATTTAATTCTGGGTAATATATTATACATATAAACTCAATTCTGAGAACAAGATAATATAAATGTCTTAGCTTAACTGGTCATAACATCTTACAAATTCAGTCTATGGGCATTCTGCTATCAGATTTCTAGCTTTCACAATGTTAAAATAACTTTTAATAGAATTCAATATCACAAAATCTCTTAGTAACAAATTTTAATATTATCACACAGTCAGTAAAGTCTCAATACATTAATGGTGGCAACAACTGCTTCATGAGTATACACTTTCATTCTTCATACTCTGGCTGATTTCAGCAAAAAACGTTATAGTTCATGTAGGGAATAAGAGGAGAAATTAAACATATATCTCTGCACTGAAGTAATATAAAATTGGACAGTTCTTACCAGATAAATCCTTTGCTTGTGGTATTCACTGAGGCACACTTAAAACTTTAGTTAACTATTACACTGGAGCTACACATTTCAAAAGTAATCTTCTTTAAAATAACTTAATCATTAATCTCTGCACATCACAAATGTAGACACACTTTCGCTAGAAAATTCACTTGTTCCTCATTTACTACTTTGCAATAAAATCAGCTTTTCACTAATCTTCCTTAAAAGCTCTGGAATTCGTCATAACTTTAGAATTCCTTATCAATATTCTGAGTTGCCAATTTACATCCTGATCCTTCGTAATCTAATTACAGCATCTAATTCCTATTACTACAGCTTCTTACTTTACTCCGTGCTGCCATGAGTGCTCCCTGCTTCCTGCCTCTCCGCACTGTCGTGAATGATTCCCCCCCCTCTTTCTTCACTGCACTATCGTGAATGCTTCTGGTCTACTGATCCCTTGTATACTCTTGCTTTTCGCTTATATACCTTCACTTTTTTTTTCCCGCCCAAAATTCTTTCTCACGCTCCTTATGTCAATTCCTTCTCTGCAGTTGAATACCATATCTCGCGATCATGCACACGCTAGCTACTTCTAGCCCATCTCCATAGTAACAAACAAAATAAAATAAAAACAGAAATATTGCATAACATTATACCTTTACATACTGGTAGTGATAAATAAAAAATGAAAATATATAATTCACATAAGGCATATTAAACTTATATATACAATTCCTCATAATATTATTGAAGGAATAAAGTAATAAAATAAATGGCATTTACTACAGAATCCTTTCATTATTATGACATATCCTAAAATTATATAATTAATTAATAACTGACAAACAGAGCAATTATATGAATAATACAGTTTAAGCAAGAGACAAACAATATTTACAAGTCTTACTTATGTTATGGAAGATCATGTTGGATTCTGAAAGAAATACCAATAACTTTAATTTCTCTTCATTCAGAATCCAACACTACCACATCTACACTATTACTAATAACCCTTCCCTGCTTCGCATCATCCGCAAACAATTGAATATCCCCTTGCAATCCATGGACAATGTCATTGATATAAAGGTTAAACAATATAGGTCCCAGTACTGAGCCCTGTGGAACCCGACTTGTAACCTTCTGCTTTTTTGATATTGCTCCACCATACACAACTCTCTGATACCCATCGGACAGCCAATCTGACATCCAGATCCATGTGTTGCAATTTGAATATCAGCTTATCATGTGGCACCTTGTCAAATGCCTTTGCTAAGTCTAGGAAAATGGCAGTATATGCTTTTCCCTCATCTAATGCTCTTGTAACTTTATCATAAAAGGCTAGCATATTGCTAAAACAAGAGCACCCCTTCACAAATCCATGTTGACTCTCACTGATAACATTACCCTCATCTGCCCAATGCTGTATATGGTCCCTCACTATTTCTCCAAGATCTTACTAACTACTGATGACACACAAACTGGCCTATAATTAGGTACTTCCAGTCTGCTACCACCCTTTTGCAATGGCACTATCTTACCTTCCTTCCATTCCATGGGCGCCTTTCCCTCAGCCAGACTTTCATTGAAAAGCCAGGTGAAGGGCACTGTCAGTTCCTTGCCACATTCTCTCAATTTTTTTGATACTGTATGTCTATTCATTTTCCAAGTCAAAACCATATGATCACTCTGTTCAAATGGTGGGAGAGATGTCATCTCAGTTATTATCAGCTCTTCTGATGCTATAACCGAATCCAAAACTCTTGAACCTCTTGTTCCCTCTGTTACATGTTGCATAAGAAATTTGTCCCTCAAGAATTCTAGAAATTCCATTCCCTTATTGCTACATGCATCTTCTTTTCCCTGATCTATACTGCTTTAGTTAAAATCTCCCATAACAATCATTCTTCTTGCATTTGCCATGCTCAACTGTCTAAACATCTCCTGTTCCCCACCCTCTGTGCTCCTTGGTCAGTAGCAACACCCCACTAAATATCCTGTCTTGCCTGCCTCCACCTCACAACATATGCTTTCAAAATCATTAGTGTCACAGCCTTCCAAAGCCTCCACTCTTAGAGGACACAAGTTGTCACTTATCATAAGCAGTACTCCACCACCACGCTTTCCCTTCCTATCCTGCCTGAAAAACGCTGTCCCCCACTACTCCTATTCCTGTTATTATATCCTCTTCTGTCATCCACATCTCAGTGATCCCAATAATCTTTGGCCAGGCTGATGCTATCAGTGCCATCAATTCCTCTCCTTTATTCTGGATACTCCTGGCATTGGTGTAAAGCATAAAAATGCCATTGTTTCTATACCCAGCATTATCCCCTCTAGATGCTATTGGGCTCAGTGTTACCTGATGTCGTTGTCCCTTCTCCCAACTACCCATTCCCACAAGAGGCTACCCCTGCTATCATTCACCCTGGGATGCACCGACTCGTTCAGAACAGCAATCTCTCCAGATACCTACGTCCTCCTCATTCAAATGCAAGTGGTCTCTCACATACAATCCCTCTCTGTCCTCAAACACCCTCCAAGCATCCACATATTCGAATCCTCTCTTCTGACACATTCTCGCTATTATGCCATTCAATATCATCGCTCTTCTGCTCAGCTCGACATTATCATACCTAGGCAACACACACACACTATCTTTCCTCTCTGTGTCTTCTTTCCTACAGCCTCAAGGAAGAATCTCATATCTCTCACCACTCAAGTCATTTGTTCACTCGAGTCAGTTGATTGTGCTTTCACATTATCATGAACTTTTCAGTAGGATTCCAAATGAGCAGAAGTCAAAACATTGTTTTGACTTCTGTCAAAACTGTACAAGAGCAGTGCTATAACAGATTTCCAATTATAGACCAGTCTGTATATCTCCAGTTGATTAAAATACGAGATTTGATTGGTACAGGGTTATTTACAAAGGCCAGCATGAGTTCGTAAAGGGAGGGTCTTGCTATAGATTTACTTGTATTCTCTGATAAAGAGATGAACACAGGAAATGTATATAGTTATATTTTAGGAGTTTGCAAAGCTTAAATTGACTGCTTCATAGAAAGTTATTTTTATTATTATTATTATTAAAATCTAACCTCCATGGAATCAGAGGCTCATTGTGGGAGTTATACACTATCACACAGAAAGTACATCCAATCATGCCTTAAATTGATTCAATGTGTCTACATTCACAATACACTCAGGCAATGTATTCTACTCACCAACCACTACTCCCTGGAAACTACTCACCTCCTTATGCAGTTTCCAGGGATGGCCTCTTGTTCTACCCCCCCTCTCCCATTCTATGAAAAATCTCTTCCATATCATCCTGATAATAACCACTGATAACTTTTATGTCTCAATCATATCCCACCCCTTCCTCCTCCTATTCATGAGGCTTTGCAATTTACATTCTGTCAATTTGGCCTCATACTCCACATTCCAAAGAAAATCAATTTGGCCTCATACTCCACATTCAAAAAAAAATTATTGAGCACAGATTTGGTCACTGGGTTTTCCTGGATCCTTTCTAACATATCCTTGTTGCCATGAAAACCCAGTGACCAAATCTGTGCTCAATAATCCATATAAGGACTTATACAATGGCATCATAATTTCTTTATTTCTGCATGTCAGAGTTCTTCGCATCATTGCCATTATCCATTGTGATGTCTTCACAACTTGTGTGATGTAGGGTCACACTGTAAGGTCATAACATCTGCATATCATCAGTTAAACCCATTTCAATATCATTAATATACAAATTGAACAACAATGGTTCCCAAACTGACCTCTGTGGCACCACTAGTGACCTTCCTCTTTTGGGATACTGCACCCCCATATACAGCTTTCTGATACCTGTATATCAGAAGTATACCACTGTATATGCATCTCCCTTATCCAAGACATTTGTCACCTTGTTATAGTACATAAGTAAATTAGTCAAACATCACCTCCTTTTAACAAACTCATGCTGACAACCAACCACAGAGAATAGTGTTGTTATCAACCCATTTCAGTATCCTAGTTCTCACCAAATTGATATACTTAAAGGATATTAGGTTTGAATAACAGAATAGTGAGATGAAAAGGGGATGGGCTGTCTATTAAATGTCAGATGTTTTTTCATAAGGAAGTGGTATTTCTGGGGAGAGTTATAAGGAGTGATTCTGATACTATCTCTTAAGGAAATTTAAATAGACCTCAGATTGTTCATGTGAGTGAGGTTGCAGTTTTAATGTTGCTGAGTGCAAGGTTTGCATTTCAGAATGTGGGAAAGTAATAGAGTGCATTATATTGATGGAATTGAATTTCAAGGGATGCATTGAAAGAGCTGTGAAGATTACAATGTATTGCTGATATATCAAGGAATATAAGAAAGTAGTTGTACCACTGTACCTGGTTTATGATGTGAAGAGAAACCTCTCAAACATGTCCATAAATGACTAACTAAGATTCTAGAATGTTATAGTGAGAGGAGTTGAGAGAATGTAAATTAAATAGTTGTAAATTAGAGGGGATTTTACCAGATTAATATGCTAAGTATTGTTCACAGAATATTGGGCCAGGATAGAAAGTCCATTCTACCAATACATTCTGAAAGTTATATTGGGTATGTTGAACAAGAGATTCGGGAAGAGTGATAGATGATGGATGAGTGGGATACATTGTAAGTGCCGAGTGTGTGAATGAAAAGATGCTATATGATGCAATTTTTTTTTTTATATCCCTGAAGTCATCCCATAATGAGTCTGCTTATTAATGATGACCTATTAATAATTCCCCACTTGGTGATAATGTTTTTAGACATATGTCTTGTGTAGGAAGTACCAGAGAAAGAGTTTGTGTAATATATAAAGCATATGTAATTAAATTGGGTTTCCTGCATTGAGTCTGTAGAGTTTGTGACAATGATATGTATTAAAATAATAACATATGAAAAGGAAATTTTTACTTTTCTGCAAGAGTTAGTTAATACGGTTTCTCTGCATTGGAATAAATTTGAAATATTTTCATACTCTTTACTTTTCAGCTAGTGAAGTTCAATCAGTGTTATGTGTACCAGTAGTTCCAACTTTGGAGGAACATTCAGGTAATCTATGTGACATTGTTAATATTCTAGTGATATTGGAAATTTCTTTTCTTTTCTTTTTTTGATTTTTTTAAATTAAAATTAAAAGTACCTATTTAAATTAAAATTTAAGTAACTTAAATAAGCTGATTCTTGAGAAATTTATTTATTTCATATGCAAACTACAGAAAACATAAGAACATATATATAAATGATTAAAAGCATACATTTAAAAGCATCACGCATCCAGTGACTAATATACTTAAAAGACCTAGTTAGCCAAGTGGTTAGTGAATCTGCTCTCCAGCCAAAAGGCTGTGGGTTCGAATCCTGCTGTGGGCATGGATGTTTGTGATGGTGGTGGTGGTCAGCAGTAGATGGTGTTGGCGTAAACAATGATGGTAGTTCCGGTTGATGGAGTGGTGGAGACGAAAGTTGTAGAGCTCTCCCTTGATGAGTCTTTGGACTCCCTTGAGATGTTAAGTAATAATAATAATTACACTGCATTAAATCTTCTCAGGTACATGTATTATTAATGTCTATTAGGCAGCATTGCAGAAGATGATCCATGGTTTGTGTTTCACCACATGAGCAACTGTCATTGTTATATATCCCCGTCTGCCCATATTCTGCTTTGATCTGCCCATTCTGGAACGAAGTCTATTCAATGTCTTCCATCTTTGCCCATCTAGAAGTAAGCTGGAAAAAAGATATTCATTTAAGTTCAGAGTCTCTGGAGATTGTTCTTGCCACATGGTTGACCTTGTGGCTTTTATGGAATCAAACAACGGTTCCACCGAGTGAGTAAAACTTTTCCTTGATCTAAGCCTCCTATGTACTGCAAAATGCCGGTATTTTCTCCTGGAAACTCGGGTTTTTCATCCCATAAACTCAAGAAAATCGACTGTAGAACCCACATTATTTTTCAGACATTAAATATATTGTGGTTAAGGACCACGAGATGGCGACACCTGTTGAGCAGTCTCTCTTCACTGTGTGCTGATTAATTAGTGACAACCTTGGGCCAGCTATCTCTGATTGGCTGCCAGTGGAGATTCAATTGCCCACTCAGTCTCCAAAAGTTAGATAGGGCTAAATGACCTCGCCTACTTCCTATAAGGGAATAAAAAGGCATTAGCAGATTTAAAAATGATTTTTTTTTCATTCAGGCCTCCATGGAGTCAAAAGACTCATCACAAGAGGTCCTTCCTAGGAAACATAAGGACTATCAAGACTAAAGGCGGGAGGTCCCCTCCTAGGAAACAAAGTCTGTCATACCACTCCTTGAACTTGCTGACCATTCTCACTCACACCACTATCAGGCAATGCAATCTATGGTTCAACCACCCTCCATGCAAAGAAACCACTCCTCACCCTCTTGCTCACAACTTCCAGGGATGGACCCTTGTCATCAGTCCTTCCTACTGTTCAACCAAGAGAAAGAACTCCCCAGTGAGAGAACAGTTAAGAGGTCAGCCCTGTAACCACCTCTCAACAGTTTTAAAAGTCTCAATCATATCACCACTCCTTCTTCTATCTACCAAACTCTACAGTTTACAATCCCTTAGCCGATCCTCATAACTAACATTGTACAGTCCTGAAACCATCTTTGTTATCCACCTCTGTACTCTTTCCACAGTGTAATTTATACCCTTCAAATCCTGGAGGCTCCAATGTTGAGAACAATAGTCTAAGTGTGGTCTGATCAGGGTCTTATACAACGGAATGATAACTCTTTTATCTCTACAGACCAGCGTCCTTCTCAGTATTGCAGCAATCTTCTGTTTACCTTTACCACTTTTGCAGTATGTCCCTGAACTTCAGGGTTTTATCAATCGTCAACCCCAGATCTCTTGTCTCCCCTACTTCTTCCAGTACAACTCCTTCGATAGAGTACGAAGTGTCCCATCGATGTGTCCCAAACCTCAAGACTTTACACTTTGCTGCATTAAACTGATATCCTCATTAATTTGCCCATCTGGTTGTTGTTTCCGCTCATATCTACTTTCTGTTGTCCTTCTGATATGAGGAGTTGTTTGATATGCAATACCAGACAGTGAGTATATAGATGGTCTATTTTTGAAGGCTTAAGGCAGCTGGTAATGTGCTAACATGTTTCATTAAGAACCTTGTCAATAATTTTGTCATGTGACAATCTTTCTCAAACAAGGCTATCATACTCGACTGTCGAAAAGCTAAGTGCCAGTGCAAAGGTGCACAGTACTTGTGGACTTGCATCCCACCGAGATGATGGTAACTGGTGCAGAATGGTATCAAGTGTTTCAGTATTAGCTACTATCCTCTCTATGTGTTGCTTATAATTTACGGTCCTATCTAGTGTAACACCTAAGTAAATTGGATATGGATGATTGACCAATTTCAAACCATTCCATTCTGTATTCAACTCTCTCCTTGCCTTCCTATTATTATTATTATTCAGGCGTCACTGGAGTCAAAAGACTCATCACGGGAGGTCCTTTCTAGGAAAACAAAGTCTATCAAGACTCATCATGGGACGTCCCTCTTAGGAAACACAGTCCATCATACCACTCTTTAAACTCATTGACCATTCTTGCTCTTACCGTTCTATCAGCCAATGCATTCCATGATTCAACAACCCTTCATGCAAAGAAACCACTCCTCACCCTCTTGCTCACAGTTTCCTTTCGTAACTTCCAGGGATGGCCACTTGTCATCACTCCTTCATGCTGTTCGATAAAGCGAAAGAACTCCCTAATGTCAACCCTGTAACAACCTCTGAACAGCTTAAAAGTATCAATCATATTACCTCTCCTTCTTCTATCCACCAAACTCTGCAGTCCACACTCCCTCAGCTGATCCTCATAACTAACATAGTCCTGACACCATCTTTGCTATCTGCCTTTGTACCTTTTCCACAGTTAATTTATCTCTTTCAAATCCTGGGGACCAGATCTGAGAACAATAGTGTAAGTGTGGTCTGATGAGAGTCTTATACAATGGAATAATAACCCTTTTATCTCTGCAGGTCAGTGTCCTTCTTATTATTGCAGCAATCCTCTGTGTTACCTTTACCACCTTTGCAATATGTCCCCTAAATTTCAGGTTTCTATCAATCATCAACCCCAGATCTCTTGTCTCCCCTACTTCCTCCAGTACAACTCCTCCCATAGAGTATGCAGCATCCCATCGATGTTTCCCAAACCTCAAGACCTTACATTTTGCTGCATTAAACCGACACTCCCTCCTTCATTTGCCCATTTGCTTATTCAAATCCTCTTGCAGGGCTACCACATCTGCACTATTACCAATAACCCTTCCTAGCTTCACATCATCCACAAACAACTCACTATCCCCTTACAATCCACGGACAATTTCATTGATATAAAGGTTAAACAGTATAGTTCCCAGTACTGAGCCTTGTGGGATCCCACTTGTAACCCTCTGCCTGCTTGAAACTGCTCCACCATACACAACCCTCTAATACATCAGACAGCCAATCCTGAATCCAGTTGATCAACTTGACATCCAGACCCATGTGCAGCAACTTAAATATCAGCTTATCGTGAGACACCCTGTCAAATGCCTTCGCTAAATCCAAGGAAATGGCAGTATATGACTTTCCCTCATCTACTGCTCTTCTAACTTTATTGTAAAATGCTAGCATATTACTAAAACAAGAGCACCCTTTCACAAATCCATGTTGACTCTCACAGTTAGCATTACCCTTATCTGCCCAATGCTGTATATGGTCCCTCACTAATTTCACCAAGATCTTAACAACTACTGATGACACACAAACTGGCCTATAATTAGACATTTCCAGTCTGCTACCACCCTTATGCAATGGCACTATCTCACCTTCCTTGGGCACCTTTCCTGTAGCCAGACTTTCAATGAAAAGACAGGTCAAAGGAGCTGTCAGTTCTTTAGCACATTCTCTCAAAACTTGTGGTGAAATACCACCCAGTCCCACAGCTTTACTGACATACAAAGTACTCAGCATCTGGAACACACTCTCCTCCTGCCTTCTAAACCTCAAACCTGCCCTATCCCTCTAGTATTAAAATTTACTCCTCCAGGATGAAATACTCCAATAAAGTGTTCATTGAACAATTCCACTATGTCCTTTCCATCAGTCACTCTATTCCTGTTTTTATCCCACAATGTCATTTCTCCTTGTACTGGTCACATAGCTAAAAAATTCCCTAGGATTTTCTTTAGGTCTTAGGACCAGTCTCTTCTCATATTCCAGTTTCGCCTTCCTTACTCTACTAGTCACTCTCCTGGCCTGCGTTTTATATTCTTCATGCATCTGCTCTTCACCTGTCTCTTTATATCTTTTCCAAAGCCTGTTTTTCGAATGCAGTTCCTGTTTAATATTTTTTGCCATTCACTTTTCTCAAATTTGAGTCCTCTTCTTCACTCGTGGAATACAGCTTACTATTGCTGCTAACAGATATTTTTTTCACAATTTCCCAAGCACTAATGATATCCTGTCCTTCCAATTCCTTGCTCCATGAATTTTCCCCAAGTTTATGTTTAAGATTATTATAATCATCTGCCTTATAATGTCACATACGTCTCTTTGATACTCCTGCATGTCTGTTCATCTTCCAAGTCAAAACCACATGGTTACTCTCTCCAACTGGTGGGAGAGATGTCATCTCAGCTATTATCAACTCTTCTGATGCTATGACCAAATCCAAACAAAACTCTTGAACTCTTGTTCCCTCTATTACATGTTGCCTAAGACATTTGTCCCTGAAGAATTCTAGAAATTCCTTTCCCTTATTGCTACATGCATCTTCCTCTCCCCAATTTATACTGCCGTAGTTAAAATTTCCCATAACAATCATTCTTCTTGCACTTGCCACGCTCAACTGTCTAAACATCTCTTGGTCCCCACCCTCTGTTCCTTGATCTGTAGCAACACCCCACTAAATATCCTGTTCTGCCCACTTCTACCTCACACCATATGCTTTCAAAATCATTAGTGTCACTGCCTTCCAAAGCCTCCACTCTTAGAGGACACAAGTCTACACTTATCATAAGCAGTACTCCACCACACTTTCCTTTCCTATCCTGCTGAAAAATGCTGTACTCTGCTACTTCTATTCCTGTTATTATATCCTCTTCTGTCAACCACATCTCAGTGATCCCAATAATTTTTGGCCAGACTGATGCTATCAGTGCCATCAATTCCTCTCCTTTATTCCGGATACTCCTGGCATTGGTGTAAAGCATAAAAATGCCTTTGTTTCTATACCCAGCGTTATCCCCTCTAGATGCTATTGGGCTCAGTGTTACCTGATGTTGTGTCCCTTCTCCCAACTACCTATTCCCACTATCATTCACCCTGGGATGCACCAACTCGTTCAGAACAGCAATCTCTCCAGATACCTACGTCCTCCTCATTCAAATGCAAGTGGTCTCTCACATACAATTCCTCTCTGTCCTCAAACACCTTCTAAGCATCCACATATTCCAATCCTTTCTTATGACACATTTTAGCTATTATTTTATTCAATGTTACTGCTCTTCTGCTCAGAACTTCACTATCATACCTAGGCAACACACACACACACAATCTTTCCTCTCTGTGTCTTCTTCGTACAACCTCAAGCAAGAATCTCATATCTCTCGCTGCCCAATTTACATTACCACTCAAGTCATTTGTTCCTATCATCATAATCATCTCATCCACCTTTTCACCTCTCTTAATTGTCATAACCACACTCTCTATCATCCCCCAGGCAAACACTCCTGAAGCATCCTATCTTGAACACCACGGATCATTGAGTCCCCATACATTGAGTCCCCTCTCACCACCCTGTTCCTCAATTGCTCACATGCATCCCTCACTTTCTCTCTCTCTCTCTCCTCTAACTCTGTCACTGGTTCCAGTGCTCTCTTGCATTCCTCTCATTCCCTCTCTTCCACTGTTCCTATTCTCTCCTCTTCTACCATTGTCATAACTCTCTCTCATTCCCTCTTCTATTGTTCCTATTCTCTCTTCTATCATTCCCATAACTCTCTCTCTCTCTCTCTCTCTCTCTCTCTCTCATTCCCTCTCTTTTACTGTTCCTATTCTCTCTTCTGCCATTCCCATAACTTTCTCTCATTCCCTCTCTTCTGCTGTTCCTATTCTCTCCTCTTATATCATTCCCATAACTCTCTCTCACTCCTACTCTGATTTGCCTTGCATTCATCTCTTCCATTCACCTAATCTCTTCTTTCATCCTTCTCACCTCATTCCCTAAACATTCCACCTGCTCTTTCAGCTCATCTATCTCTCTCTTCTAGTCAGCCCCTCTCATCTGCCATTCATCTTCCCAATTCAGACCATCTCCAAATACTTCACTATCATTCAACCTTTCCTTACTCCCCACTCCCATTATTTTATTCATATTTCTCTCACCCTCTATCATACCACTCATCTTTCTATACGGATAATCTCCCATCTCTAACACAATGAGGTCAGTTATGGTCTCATCTAGGTCAGTTATAGTATTCTCTAATTCCTAGTTCCTCCCATTGCCTGCATTTTGCACACATGTGTATTCCCCCTTCTCTCACCTGCCACATATACAAGTGTCAGGACGGATACATTCCACCAGTCCCAGATGATACAAAATCCCATATGATATCGCGCAAAATGGACTCCTTAAATGGGGGAGGACTTGGTGATACACCATTTGCTATCGTAACTGCCGCTGCTGCCATTATTCAAAATAGTGTCGCAACTGAATATGTATAAGGGAGTATAACTATATAAGTAAAAGTACAATTACAAACAAAACATTTAAGTGTACTAAGTATAAATAAAATAAAATGAAACTAAATAATGAAATAAAACTAATAATGAAAACTTATGTTTCTTCTTCTTGTCTTCCACTGTTATGCTTCCGATTCTGACGTCGTCTTCTCGGTAATCAGAATACACAATATAGCACCATCAACTAACTTCTAAAACAACCACTGACAGACACTCATATTCAGAAAAACAATGTAGCACTACAAAAATGTAGAAAAATAGACTATTCACTGATTAAAAAAGCACTTTTTTTTTTTTTTAGGACATCTCGAATTCCCTGCCACGTTCTCTGGCGACTCTGGCACTCCCCTCCAGAGATGGAAAAGCCACATTTGAGTTTTACTGGGATTTGGTTTCAGTTGGTTTTTATTATAGTAAGCTTCTAGTTCTTGTTTGAGCTGATTCTCAATGTTATCAAAATTTTGACTAACGAGCTATTGCCCAGTTATCTGCATGTAAGAAGATTCTTGACTGTGGGTTTATAGCTTAATTAGTAGTACATATATTGAAGAGGAGGGCAGGGAGCACACTTCCCTGGGGGGGGACCATTTTTCTGGATATGCCATCTGCTCTTTTTTCCTTGAAATTCAACAAAGAATCTCCTGCTAAATGGCAGCGACCTAAATACCTCCATTAACCAATAGCTGTTTGTCATGCTATAAATTTTGCCTATAAGCCTTCTAAGATTTAGTGTGGCATATGCTGCTGCTGCTGTCAAATCTATGAATACAGCTTCTGTTGCTAATCCTCTTTCAAAGCTGTCCTCAATAAACTGTGTTAAATTTAATACTTGTCCAGTGCATGATCTTAATGGTCTAAATCCTTCGTGTTCTTTTATCAGCACTTTCTCTATTTCTGGATTTAATCCATTCAAAATTAAGAAATGAAGTTAATGACTATTATTACCATAAGACATGAGTCCACAAAACTCATTGGAACATCAGCTCTATGTGATATCTTGCTTAAATTTATTCATTTGTATTTTTTGATTCATGTTTGCACATTGAGTTAGATGTTCAAAGTTTCTGATAATGCTTTTAATGCATAATATGATAGTTGCCAAGTTATATTTAATGAACTTATGTTTTTTCAGTACATCTTGATGCTCTGATATTGTCAAAAACAATATACGATAAAGAAACATGCTACATTATACAAAATTACGATTCCTGAATAGCATACAGCAAGTTGCATGACATCTAACCTCCAGTCAGCAAAATTTTCAGGCAACTGATTGTAATTTATGCCTTGGATCTTGAAGATCCATGTTTGTCCTTTTTCCTTGATCTTAAACTTATTTGAATCCTGTTTAAAATTGATCATGAGTTCAATTTTAAACACGATTCATTTAAATTTTTTTTTGTTTTGTTTTGAAAAAAGTATCCTTTCTGTTGTATTATAGTTTCTAATAAGTTAATATTTAAGTCACACTTGGTGAGTTTAGATAACAGATTAATGGATTAAATTGGAAATTGGTTTTCTGAAAGTGTAAGATAGAGCACTTTTAGGAAGAAGCTAGGTTTCAAAGGACTCAGTTTGCAATGGTTCTTGATAATAGTGCAAATGCCATGGGTCTTTTTTTTGGGAGGGTGGGGGGTAAATAAACAGGAAAGATGAGAAAATTAATGATGAATTCAATTTACTAATCTAAATGCAAGGTTTGAAAATTTGGGAACCAGAGATTGGAAGCTGCATATGCTCTTAATGGAGGTGAAAGAGGTAGAAGGAACAAGGCATCTTGTGGTGATGGTAGATAGAAATTTGAAGTTTAGGTAACATATTGAAAAAACGTTGTGATGATAACCCAGAAAATTGCTGCAGTTTTGAAGAAGCTGTTGAATGGCAGAAATAAGAATGTGATTGCCATTGTATAAAGTCATAATCAGAACACAGATTATTGTGCTGATATCGAGACACCAGGATTCGAAAGAGATAAAGTAACTTTGGAGGGAGCACAGAGATAGATAACCAAAATCATATTGGAACGACAGAAGAGCGGTTATAATGATAGACTGAGGATATACAATCTGCAAAGGCTGGGGGGGGGGTAAAAGATGATTGAGATAATTAAGCTATTGAGAGCTGTTGTATTTATTGTATTGTCACTAGAGAGATTTTTTATAAAGAATGAGGGGAAAGGAACCAGGAACCTGGACGTTCCAAAAGGAAGATGCAAGCAAGAAAGTGAAAATACAGGATCAAGGAATGCATTACCTTAGAGGGTGGTAAGAGTGCAGACTGTGAATGAGTTTAAAGAGTAGTGAACTTTGTACCATCTATGACAATTCTTAAGACTCCGTGGAGGTCCGGAATTTTATAATAATAATGAAACGAATTTTCAGAGCATAAGCAGCAGAGCAACACAAACTAAGGTCTAGTGACAAATTATGCAATATATGGAAATCACGCATTAGAAACAGTAATGACAGACCTTGAATATGCTAAACAATTCATGTTAATGTGTGTATTTTTGACAGGAAGAGATAGTTAGCTCAATGTTGTGATTAAAGAATATGAAGGTGCAGTTATGAAAATTGTATAAGAGAAGTGACAGAACTCAATTATTATTATTAATATTATTATTATTCAGGCCTCCATGGAGTCAAAAGACTCACCGTGGGAGGTCCTTCCTAAGAAACACAAAGTCTATCAAGACTCATCGAGGGGAAGTCCCCCCCCCTGAGAAACACAAAGTCTATCATACCACTCCTGAAACTCATTGACCGTTCTCACTCTCACCACTCCATCAGGCAATGCATTCCATGGTTCAACTCCATGCAAAGAAACCACTCCTCACCCTCTTGCAAACAGTTTCTTGTCATCACTCCTTCCTGCTATTCAACCAAGCGAAAGAACTCCCCAGTGTCAACCTTGTAACCATCTCTCAACAGTTTCAGATTTAGACCAATTTGTGTGTGTGTCAGGTGTTGTAGTCAAAGTGTTAGTGAGAACAAGGATCTAGAATTGGTTTGGCAACAGTGGTATTCTTTTTGATGGACAGCATGGATTTGTTAAAGGTTATGCTTCAGTAATCTTCTTACTTATTACAATAAGGTGGCAACTGCATTGGATGAGAGAGAGAGAGAGAGAGAGAGATGTATACACAGTAGTATACTTCAATTTTGCAAAGGCCTCTGAGAGATTACCAAATGATAAGTTGATAGTCAAATTAGAGCAGATGGAGTTGGATGTTAGATTAGTGCATTGTGTTGGAGATTGACTGTCTGATAGGTATTAGCAAGTTGTGTATAGGGGGAGGGGAAGCATTATTCCAGAAGAGGAAAGTCCCTAGTGGTGTGTTTCAAGGGTCTTTTTTTTTTATGGCCATTACTGTTTAACCTGTATGTTTATGATATTGGGGGAGGGGAAAGTTTGAGGGGGATATTCAGTTGTTTGCAGATGATGCAAAGTTGGGAAGAACTATAAGAAGTAGAGCAGATGTTGTTGCTTTATAAGAGACTTGAATAGAATAGACTGAAGGAATGGACATGGAAGTGGGATTAGGTTTGGCGATGTTCTTCTCCACCTGAAATGGCAGATTTTAAGGAGTAAAGAATATGCATCAAATTTTGCTTCAACCTAAAACAAACTGCTGCAGATACAGACCAAATGCTTATGGAAGTTTAGAAGTTGTCAAATTGACTGCAGCCAAAAAAAAAAAAAGTGCATCAAGTTCATAGCAATGTCATTTTAAAGATGATTTTTTTTTTTTGACATCCAAAGTATTTTCCACGGGGAAGTCCTCTTCCCTTGCCGAATTGGCAAGTTTAATTGTGAGCTTTTGAAGCAGCTAAGGAAGAACATTTGGCACAATTATAGACAAGCGGAAGGATGACCGGTTCTTCACCATGGCTCATTGTTAGACAGTTCCTGGCTTCCCAAAACATGGGAATCATTCTTTATCTTCCCCTCTTCTCTCCTATTCACCTGACCATTCCACCAGTGCTTTTCCCCAAGACAGACAAAATTCTGGCTGAGATGTCATTGATTTGACACAATTGAGGATCCAAGAAGAATCACAGGAAATGCTCAACACAATCACATTTGAGAACTTCTCCGGATACATGGAAACATGGATAAACTGCTGGGATCATAGTATACATTCCCAAAGGGGAATACTTTGAACAAAACGGTGGAAACTAGGAGTTTATGGTCAGTAATTTTTTTTATCATCAAATTCTCCAAAGTTTTGGGTAGCACATGCATGATATAGGGACCTCCTGCAATAAGTCTTTGACTCCATGGAGGTCTGTGGGTAATAATTAGTAGGTTGAGTTAGTGAATAAGGGAAGTGTGGTGTAATTATGGTTGATTTTAATTATGGTAATATACTTAAATATATAAAGAGCCAACAGGCTTCATTTCGGCGATATAAACATTAATTAAATTAAGGGGATATTAGATCCCACATTGTTTTAAAACTGAATAAGAAACTCAAAGATTGGAATCCAAGAGTTTCATGCCGAATATGATATAAAAAACTATAAAAGTATCGGCGAATACTAGCATGAGTTAAATGCAAGTAGTCCTAGAACGTAGTACAAACACGGGCAACTCATTGCAAAAATCGTGCCTAAATAGCTGAAATGTTTTACTTGTTCCACAGGTTCTCCATTCACAACACAGTTGACATTTTCAATGATTCTGCCTATTTTCATTGTCTTTGTCTTTTTATTGCTGACCTTCATACCATATCTATTACAACAGCTATTCAATTTAGTCAGAGAATCTTGCAGACTTGTAGCAGATTTATTTAGAAGTATAACATCATCTGCATAAAGCAAAGAGCTGACATTAACATCTCCAATTTTGATATCATGTTTAATACCACTTTCCTTCATAATGTGATCCATATAGATAATGAATAACAGAGGGGATAATGTACATCCTTGTCTCACACCAGATTTAACATTAAACCATCTTCCTGTACTTCCTTCAATTCTAACTGCTGACTTACAACTCAAATAAAGACTAAGTATTGCTTGATATAATGCCCCATTGACACCATATAACTGCAGCGTATTGAATAGCTTCTCTCTTGGCACCTTGTCATATGCCTTTTCCAGATCGACAAAACTTAAATACAGATCTTTGTTATATTCCCATGCTTTCTTGACTATTTGTTGTAAAGTGAAGATCTGATCCTGACAGCCTCTATTTGGCCTGAATCCAGCTTGTTCTTCACCAAGCTTTTCTTCCACAATTCTTCTCAACCGTTTCTCAAGTATACTTGCATCGATCTTGCCAGGAATACTCAGTAGGGAAATACCTCTGTAATTCTCACATGCAGTTTTATTTCCCTTTTTATATATGGGTACTATGAGAGCTCTACTCCAGTCATCCGGAATTCGTCCCTCTGTCCAGGCTTTCTGAAATATGCAGTGCAGCCACTGTAAGACTCTTATACCACCATACTTCAGCATTTCTGGTCGAATATCATCTACTCCTGCTGCCTTTCCACATTTCAAGCCTTTGATGGCTTTTTCTACTTCTAGTATGGATATGTATTCCTGACTGCATTCCTGGTCAGTGTTTTTTATCACTGTGCTGTCATCACTGCTTGTTTCATTTAGCAGTTTTTCAAAGTAATTACTCCATACTTCAAGGATATCTTTTTCTCCTGTTTTCATGTCACCTTTATCATCTCTAACTCCTTTTACAGCACTCTTTTCTCCATTCCTAAGCTTTTTCAACAACCTCCAGAATATTTTGCCACCTTCTTGATATTTATTTTCTATATTCTTGCCAAAGTCCTCCCATGACTTTTGTTTAGCTAGTTTTACACAGCGTTTAGCATTCTTGCATTTGTCTTTATATTCTCTAAGAGCACAAGCTGACTTATTTGACAGGAACTTTTGGTATGCTTTCTTCTTTTCCTTCACTGCCTCTTTAACTTCCTGTGTCCACCAGGGAGTTCTGATTTTTTTATCCTTACAGATAACCTCACCACATGCCTCTCTGGCAGAATCAATCAATGTTTTCTTCAGAGTTTGCCACTGAATCTCCAAGGTTTGATTCCTGTTCTCAAACTCTTTCATTTTTTCTTCAATAATCTTTGTGTATTTTAGCCTACAGTTCACATCTGAGAGCTGCTCAACTTTTATTCGCTTTAAAACTTTCTTACATGTTCTTCTTTTCAATATGAAATTCAATTTTATCCTGCTCAAGACTAAACAGTGATCACTTCCAATTTCAAATCCTCTGTATACTCTGGTGTCCTGCACCAGGACATCACTATTAACAATAACATAGTCAATGATACTTTTATTTCTTGCCTCTTCTCTCCATGTGAATTTGAGCACATTTTTATGTTGGAACATAGCATTAGTAATAACCAGTCCATGTCCTGAGCAGAAATCCAGCAGGTATTTGCCATTATTATTGGCTTTGCTCTATTCTCCAAATTTTCCCAAAATATTTTTGCATGTCTGACAATCATTTCCAATCTGCTATTTAGATCCCCAACAAAGACCAACGTTTCATTTTTCACTGTGTCAGTTGCTTTTTCTAAAGCCTCAAAAAATTCCTCCACTTCTACCTTAGTAGAACCTTCTGTGGGACCATAGGCACAAATAAGTCTCATTGTCCAGTTCCCCATTCTCATATTTGCCCACATTACTCTACTTGAGACTGACTGCCATTCAAGAAGATTAGCCTCATATTTTGTGTTGAATACTATGGCTACTCCTTCTTTTCCTTGATTGTCATTGCCTGAATATAACATTTTGTATTTATTGCTCAGAAAGATCTCACCAGTTTTGGTCTTTTTTGTTTCAGTCACCCATATTTGCCCACATTACTCTACTTGAGACTGACTGCCATTCAAGAAGATTAGCCTCATATTTTGTGTTGAATACTATGGCTACTCCTTCTTTTCCTTGATTGTCATTGCCTGAATATAACATTTTGTATTTATTGCTCAGAGAGATCTCACCAGTTTTGGTCTTTTTTGTTTCAGTCACCCCTATTATGTCGATCTGGTACTTATCTAATTCCTCAGCTAGCTCCATTTCTTTGCCATTCAGGCTTCTTACGTTGATAGTACCGATCTTTAACTCTGGTGATGTTGAGTTGGGGTTTATTTTCAGATTTGTTCCAGTAGCTGACTTTTCGCTGTTCGCCCTGGTTCCCTGGCGAAAACAATGGGCGCCTTGTTTAACCGGGCGACGCCCCAGCCGGCATGAAATTTTGTCATGTTGTACCATCATTCTATATTTTGGTTTAACCAATAAGAATACAATTTGGTCGGCTAAATCCCAAATTTACCAGCCCGTCCTCATCCATTCAGTATCCAAGTAGATACCCAACAGGGTGCACCACGAGAAGGTGAGGATTGGACATTAGGTCAGAAGCCCTGGTCGGTTCTCCACATTCCTTTAAAGGCTATGTGGAGGTCTCCTCTCAGTTATACAGCTTTGGAGGTGACTAATAATAATAATATCCTTGAACTCACCCATAGCACAAATGTACTATAGGTTTATAGAAGTCTTTTTTGGGTGGGAGCCACATAAAAAAATAATGATGATGATGATGATGAAGATAATAATAATAATTGAACAGAGTGTATAATTTAGTACTTCCTTATACCTTCATTTCATTGATTTTTCCAGAGCTGTTGAAAGTATTGATAGAGAGACATTATGCATAACTGCCACTGAATTCCTGATAATTATGCAAAAATACTAAAAGTAATGCATAAAGATATTGAGAGTTGGGTTTTTGCAAGGAAGCAGCATAATGGTTTGAGTGTATATTATTATTATTATTATTATTATTATTATTGCACCCTCCATGAATCGACAGACACATCGTGAGATGTTCTACTTACAATTCTTCTAAACTTTGCATCATCAGCAAAATAACTGAAGATCCCCAGGCAGTCAACATGGTATAATGTTTACAAACAAGTTAAAACAGCAGGGCCCAAGAACAGAACCTTAGGGCACACCACTGGTTACTCTCCTTTTTTGAGACACTGCTATATCATACACAATACGTAGATGTGAGCTATAAAAAAATTGTTTTGATTAGTGTATTAACTAGCTTAAAAAAATGTTTTGATTAGTGTATAGTGTGGGTTTTTTTTTATTTATTTTTTATCACAAATGGTGCTGCATTTTTTTAGTTTGGATACAAGTGTCCTTCAGCAGCGTTGTTGTTGGAATTTTTTTGTTGTTTATATTGTGATTTGTTATTTGTTCGTTTCTGCTTCTGAAAACACATCTATATAGAAATGCATATCAGCAGTACGGAAGGCTTTGGTACAAAGATCTAGCTCTGTCTTGGATTTTTTGCAGT
Source organism: Typopeltis vanoorti (assembly GCF_054136105.1). Taxonomy (NCBI): domain Eukaryota; kingdom Metazoa; phylum Arthropoda; class Arachnida; order Uropygi; family Thelyphonidae; genus Typopeltis; species Typopeltis vanoorti. Next base: position 12,780,318 of record NC_143563.1, read on the forward strand.
GGATGCATTGCAAAAATTGCTATATATGTGCACAAAAACATGCGAAAGATTTGTGGACTGTTTGGGTAAACGAGAAGAAGGAAAGTATTAATGTATGTGAAAAGTGTCTTGATAGATTAGAGCAATTAGAAATGGACGCAAGTATCGGGAGCATAGTAGAAGAGTTTAGGCAACAGTTAGTGAAAATGAAGAGTGAAACAAAACATCTGGAAGAGGATACTAAACATCTAAAGAAGAGATTGGCTGATGAGAATGAGAAGGAGGAGTCAAAGGATAGTCGTATAATCATTGTATGGGGACTTGATCATTAGAGATGTGATGACTAATAAAACATGCACAAAACATACTTTCCTGGAGGAACAATGAAGCAAATAACTGATGTGTTGCAGAAAAGGAAAGACCAGGCATTAAAATTAGTGGTAGTTGTTGGCACAAATGACTTGGTTCAGGGAAAAAAAGAATGTTGATAGAGACTTGAGGAAGTTGTTGCAATAGATCAAGAAGAATAGTGTTGTTCGAAAAGTCGTAGGTGTGTTGCCCAGATATGACAACAGTTGTAGATGTGATATTTGCAGTAATATTTCCTTCCCTTTTGGGCATTGCTCAACATCATTCCCATCAGTATGGAATACACTCATAAAGTGCTCATGTGATTGTTCCAGTGGTAGCTTTGTCATCATCATCATCATCATTTATCAGCATTCATAATCATTCTTCCTCTTGCTTGTCACTTACTGGTAGAACTTCTTTGGATTTCTAGATGGAACCATAGAGGGACAATAACTGCAAAATGTGGTCATCGTCTTCCATGTCCTAGGTAAATAACAAGATCCTATTAAATATCTTATTATTTTATTTATTTCAAGCTCACACTAAATAGTTTCAATTTATCACATATACTGCCATATTTTGCCTCAAACCAGTGAGCATACTTGCTATCATTAGCTGCAACTCCTCTTCTCCATTTTTTGTTTTATTCTATATTCTATATTCCTCCATTTCTGTTCTTGCCCCCATGTCATCTTCAGTTAACTAAGTTTTGCATATGGTAATAATCCTTGGATCAGCTAGCGCAGTTCATGGCACAAAGTCATCATCAACACTGCTTTAATTATAATAAAAAACATAGTAATCTAGGTGAAGTCCAAAAGTAATGCTAGTGGCATTACTTAATTGACTTTTCATACCAATCTGAAAACATCAGTCCTCCCTTTCTTTCTTTTTATTTCCTTCAACTCATCTTCCTTGGGGACTTCAGAACTTCCAGTCCACAACTCAAATTGGATTTCCCTTCTCCAGCTCCAATGATTAAGTTTTCAATGGATGTGGAGTTATTTCCTATTAGCAATGATCTAATGCAAATTATCTGTTGTCTACTAGAATACCAACTAATCATCACCATCCTACCACTACCTCTTGAAGTTTTCTTAACCATTTCTCCTCCAAATATGCTGGAGCTATCAGTTTTCTTGGTAACTCAGAACATAACCTCATCTGAGTCCTTTTCTTTGGCATTATAATGATGCTAAATGGGATGATTTCCCTAATTTCTACTCTCCTTTCCATGATCTGATTACTGCTTCCATTCTCCCAATCCAGGCATCTGCTGTAATGATCAACTTAAAGGAATGATTCTAATTGAAATTAATGTTTTCATCCCCTTTACCACTCAAACAAAATCTTTGACCTCTATCCAAGACTTAGAGTCCATGATACACCTTCAGAGTGTGTCTGAAGTCTATATTCTGTATGTTGGACTGCCATCTGTCTCTTCTTTCTGTGTTCAGGTGATCAAGAAGTTTCCCAACAATGTCTTGTGAGTGGTTGGTTTGAAATTCTTCATACAGTCTTTTGTGTATTTGGAAACCTCTTGGAATACAATGTCGGGCTGCAGAGAGGATTGTTCCCACATATCTTTTATAGCTGTTTGGCTTAGGCTTAATGAACCATACAATGTCATTGAGTTTCCTCAAAGATTCTCCAGTTTGCTTGTGAAAGTTCCATCTCAGGAGGGGCATTGATTGGGTTGGTGGGACTCTTAAGTCCCACCAAACAAAACACACACCACCCAGTCATCCCACCTGAAGGATGACTGGGTGGTATGTGTTTTGAAAAAGGTAGAGAGTATTTGTCAGGTTATAGGGACTGGCATCAATTTGCTGTCAGTAGTCACAAAGCATAAATCAGGGTTGGTGTCAGTATTCCACCATTCAGAGTGAAAGGTGCCTATTTGTTGGGCATTGAAGACATGTTGCAGATTATTAATATCTACCCAATGTGCCAGGGGATTTCCATTTTCGTCACTATTCTTATATTTCCACTATGTCTGATGACTATTAAAATCATCCTGCATATATTGCAAGGTGACCATATAGAGGTAAAACTGACTGAGGCCAAGATGTACATGGAGATTTGTAGACATTTACTATTTTAAGACTGCAAGGGAGAAAGATTGTTACCGTTGATATATTGGATTGTTTTAGTTCCTGTGAGAGGAGCAGTATTCCTGTGATAGTGCTTCTTGCATATGTGGCACATGCATAAATTTTGGGGATGTGATCCCAATCATTGTATATCCAAGTATAATACTTCATCTTTTGCCAGCATTTGACAGGTCTTCAATATGTGCTTCAGTTTTTCACCAATTTTTCCCAAACTTGGCACTTGCAATAGCTTAAACCTTCCACTTCGACTTTAGTACTCAGACTATTGGACCTATATGAACTGCTGTAGATGTTGATCCCAATGTCTCGTGTTATTGGTGGCCAAAGTCACTTGTTTTGTGCTTTTGACATATATACTGCTCTCGATTGCCAGTAGTCTACAAAGAGGCAGTTTAGCATCCAGTATTGCTGCTGCCCATTTTGGGGGCATGAGCAGCTTAAGGATTGCTATGAATGTAGGCAACTCTTTTCCCCCCATCAAAGCCTTATATGACACAAGAGAACCATAACTTCTTTGCTCCTGCATGTTAATATCCTCCTCATTATTGCCATAATCCAATGTGAGGTTCTTACAATTTTAGCAATGTGACTTCTATACTTCAAAGCTCTGTCCTGCATCCCAGCCTTACCTACCAAATTTCAAGGCTTTGCACTTTACTCCACTAATTTGTCCATTCATATAGTCTGTTTAGATCCTCTTGCAAGGCCACAACATCTGCTCTACTTTTCATAGTTTTTCCTAACTTTGCATCATTGGCAAACACACCTCCAGTCAAGCTGGTTCCCAATGTCATTAATGTACAAGTTAAAAAATAATGGTCCCAAAACAGATCCCTGTGCACTCCATTAGCAACCCTCCTCTTTTGGGATACCACACTTTTCTGTACACAACCTGACATCTGTCTAGCAGCCAATAAGCTGTCCAACTCACCAGGCTGTTATCTAATGAAGAGCTCAGGAGACAGCTTGCAGGTGTAGCACGGAATGAGGAGTTAGCTGGAAAAGAGATCAATGCAGCTTGGGGGATTTTCAAAAACTATCTAGTAGATGCAATGTCTAAATGTATTCCAAGGGTGAGAAGGTTAATAAGGTAGGTGTGAGATGGATGAATAAAGAAATTAAGCATGCGATACAGAGAAAAAGGGCATTGTGGAAGCATAAGAGAAGTGGAAATAACCAATTTCATGAGGTCTACAAAGATCATGCAAGGAGGGTGACTTGGTTGGTGAGAGTAGCTAAAGAAAGGTATAAACAGCAGTTAGCTAATGAAGCCAAAAAGAATCCCAGGGAGTTCTTTTGATATGTAGCCAGCAAAAGAAAGAATGATTATGGAAGGATGACATTGATTGTAGAAAATGGTATAAAGACATCTGTTGCAGAATGTGTGGTGGAGATACTTAATGAGCAGTTCATAAAGATCTTTCAATCTTGTGAATGTGACTTCATGGAGAGATTGAGAGCAGTTGATGATGTGGAAGAGAGATTGACTGTAAATGAGTAAGAGGTGTATGGGAAGTTAAGCAAACTAGATGTAACTAAGGCTGTGGGACTTGATAATATATCACCATATATTCAGAAGGAACGTGCCAGGGAGTTGATGCCAGCTTTGACATATTTCTTTAATACGATCTTGCACTGGGTCAAATTCCTAAGGAGCGGAAGGACGCCAAGAATCTGCCACTTCATAAAGGAGGAGATGAGAACTCAAGCATCGAACTATAGGCCTATCTGTGCATAATGTGTTGTAGTTAAGTTGTTGGAGAAGCTTGTGAGAAATAGGATCCAGAATTGGTTGACACTAATGGTATTATGTTTCATGAACAGCATGGATATACTAAAGGGAGGCCATGTTTTATTAATCTACTTACTTATTACAATAAGGTGGCTGCTTCCATGGACAGAGAAGGATACACAGTAATATACTTAGATTTTGCAAAGGCTTTTGATAGATTGCCGCATGATAAGTTGGTAGTCAAACTAGAGTGGATGGGTTTGGATATTAGATTGGTGCACTGGATTGGAGACTGGCTATCTGATAGGTATCAACAAGTTGTGTATGGGGGGTGGGTGCATATCCAGGAAAAGGAAAGTCACTAGTGGGGTCTGTTTTAGGGCTATTACTATTTAACTTGTATATTAACGATATTGGGGAAGATTTGGATGGAGATATTCAGTTGTTTGAAGATGATGCAAAGTTGGAACGAACCATAAAGAGTAATGAAGATGTTGTGGCCTTGCAAGAAGACTTGAATAAATTGAGTGATTGGTCACGGAAATGGGGATGTCAGTTCAATGTTGCACAATGTAAGGTTTTAAAATTTGGAAAACAAGGATGAGATGCAGAATTTATGCTTGGTGAGAATATATTGTTGGAGGTAGAGGAAATATGAGATCTGGGGGTGATAGTGGATAAGGATCTAAAATTTAGAGGACACATCGCCAAAATTGTGAAGACAACACAAAGGCTTCTGGGAATGATGCAGAGGACACTGACATGTAGAAGTAGGGAGATTCTTGTTCCGTTGTATAAGGCTTTGATTACGCCACACATGGACTATTGTGCCCAGATTTGGTCACCAGGTTTTCAGAATAATGAAGAGATGTTGGAAAGGGTCCAAAGGAGACTGGCTAAGGTAGTTTGTGACCTCTGGAGTGTTGAGAATGAGGAAAGATTGAGAAGATGTAATTTACAGTGTCTGGTGGAGAGGGGAGATATGATAGAGACCTAAAAGTTGGTAAGGGGTTGTTATAAGATCAATGGTGGAGAAGTTCTACAGAGAATAGTGGGAGATCAGGGGAGAACCAGAGGTCATCCCTTGAAACTGTATAAAGAGGGTGTGAGTAGGGGAGTGAGAGGCAGGTTTTTTTTGTGCAGAGTTGTGAATGATTGGAATACCTTGCCTGAGAGTGTGGTGTCTGCAAGGAGTTTGAGTGTGTTTAAGACATGGTATGATGAGATGTGTGTCTGATAAAAGGACCTCCCAGATGAATCTTTGACTCCATGAGGTCTTGGGGTAATAATAATAATAATACTATCTGTTTGAATTTATCTACTAGCTTGTCATGTGGAAGACTATCAAAGGCCTTTGAAAAATTCAAGTATGCTATCGTATATATGCATCACTTTTATTGAGTGAATTTGTCACCTTGTTGTAATATATGTAAGCAGATTGCTAAAACAACCTCATACTACTATTATCAATATCCCCTTCTTTATCCTAGTCCTCACCAACTGCTTTAACACTTTAATAACTCCAGACTCACAGAGCCTAAAATTTGTATCCTCAGTCTTATCCCCCCCCCCTCACCTTCATAAATTGGAAAGATTTTCTCACCTTACATTGCTTTGGGACCCATCGTGTTGGAAGACTAATGGTAAACAGTTGTGGCAAAAGCACAATTTATTCCATAGAGCATTCCCTCAAGACATTTGGTGATATACTCTCATGTCCAATTGCTTTATTAATATCAAGTTTACTCAGTCTTCTAAATCATCATCAGTTTTCTTCCACCATACTCTCTACACTTTGACTTCTCATGATGTTGCCTTCACAAGGATGAAATACTATAGCAGACTGATATTTGAATACTTCAATTGTATCCTCCTCACTGGTTACCAATCTGCCAGTGTCATCAACTTGCATCATTCTTCCCTGGTCATTCTTTCTTCTACATTTTGTGTCCACGCAGTTAGCCTAGTGGCTTTGTGCTACGCAACCATATGCCTGGGGAAGGAGTGTCCTAGGTTCGAATACCGTCGATGACGTGAGGAGCTTAAGGATCTTCCTCAGCCATAGCCAAGTTAGCCGGTCTTGGGCATGGATAGAAGAGTTTTTCCCTGCAGTTTATCTGGGGTTTTTCATCCTGCAAGCAGGCAAACCAGCTGTGGACACACACATGGATTACAGTCAGGAATACTGACCCAGCTATAGGCCTGATTCGTCCGCTATGCCGGTTCCAGAGCCCGGATAAAATTTGGGGACTCTTAGATGGTGCCTTACATTCCCGTAAAAGGGAACTTATGCTGTATCATCATGCAGAAATTAATTAAATTATTTCTACATTTTGAAAAACCTCACAAGAATTTTTTTGGCTTGATTGGCTAATTCCTTCCTATATTGCACTTTTGCTGTCTTTACCAACTGATTCGCCTTCCTGGTCTGCCGTTGTACTTTTCATGCAACTGATTATTACCAACATTCATCTCGTGTTGTGTCCACACTGCCTTCTTCAGATGGGAGAATGAATTATACAGCCATGATGGGTTACATTTGAATGACTTTTGAATGAGTGTAATGGAGAAAGTGTTGCTGGATGAAAGCACAGTGTGGATGCGTGCAAGCGATCTCAAGAAAGAGATGAAGGGAAAAATCAGGAGAGTGGTACTGAAGAGACAGAAATGCTTGGCAGTGGAAACAGTAGTAATGTGAGAGATGAAGAGAGACCATGAATGCAAGAGGAACAGGGAAACGGGGGAGCTCGCGTGGATAGGGAGACATGATATAGGGAAAGTGAATGAAAGTGGAAGTGAATGTGTGTGTGAAGATGGAATATAATGCGATGTGGGTGGGGAAATTAAGACTGAGCAGATATGTGTGGTAAGTGGTGATAAAATGATTGGGCTGGTGTGGTGGGGAAATCACAACCAACAGATGTCTTGGATAGGACTGGCTGAACTGCTGTGTTTGTTTACAAGTGCCAGAAGTATGAAATAAGAGGGATGAAATTTCAGCGATTGAGTTTATTTGCCCCAAAATCATTGGAATAAGTGAAACATGGTTGAATGAAGATGATATTATAACAGGAATAGAAATGGAAGGATACAGTATTTTTTGCAAGGATAGAAAGGGCAAGAAGGGAGGAGTAGAGCTGTTGATGATAACATGGGAATTAGGTCCATATAAGGTAGACATGAAAGAAGGAAATAGTGGTAATGGTTATGAGGCAGTGTGGTTTAATGTGGAGGTTGAGAGGAAGACATATTTAGTTGAATGATGTTATAGACCTGGGAATGTAGAGGGTGGTGATGAAGAAAAATGTATAAACAACTTGGATTAGAACAAAGGAATTATTAATTATCATGGGTGATTTTAATTATGGCAGTATAGATTAAAATGAAGAGATAGCACTTGGAATATAAGGAAAATGAATTTCTCAAGTTCTTGAGAGATAACTATCTCAGGCAGCACGTAAAGGAGGGCATGTAAGGATCAAGAGTTCTAGATCTAATCATTTCATCAGAGGAAGTGATCGTGAGAGGGGATTTCACTTTCCTCTAGTTGGTGAAAGTGACCATGAAGTAATCACCTGTGTTGCAGCTAGTTATGCAGACGTTCGTGAGGAAAGGATATGTGGAATTATAAGGCTGGTGATTATGACAGCTTAGGAGACACCTTGGCGCTATAACATGGAACGAGAAGTTGAGCAGTAAGGAAATAAATACTGCATGGGAACTGAGTAAGAAATACATAACAGCATCAATGGCGACTCCGTAGCACAATTGGAAGAATGATGGTATGTTGCGTCCTTCGATTAGAAAATATCTAAGTTCGATTCTCTTCATGACAGGAGGAATCTTTATATGGACTTTTTCAATTGAAGGTGAGTTAGCTGATCTCATATGGAGTAGCAGGGTTTTTTCTACCAGAAACTCGGGTTTTTCATCCCACATTCAGATGAATCACCCTTCAGAACACATGCAATTTATAGACAAAAAATACTAGCTGTGGTGGTGGTGATGGTGGCAGGCAGTAGATGGTGTTGATGTAGATGATTGGTAGTAGAGGTTCTGTGTAGTGGTGGTGATGGAAAGTTGTACAGTGGGTTTCCTCCCATGATGAGGGAGGTATCACGAATAGTAATAATATTAATAAATGTATTCTGAAGGCCAAAAAGCTGAATAAGGTAGGTGTAAAATGGATGAATGTGGAGCTTAAGCATGAAATCTGGAAAAAGAAAGTACTGTGGAGGAAGATGAATAATGTTAATAATCAGTCACATGAAGAGTGTAAAGAAGAAGCCAGGAGAGTGACTCGTTTTAGTAAGGAAAACAAAAGTAAGAGAGTATCATAAGGGTGTTTCATCCTGATCAGGGTGGAATCATGAAACACTTAAGTGTAAAGGACATAGAAGAGGATAGGTTAATTGTGAGTGAGCAAGAGGTATTTGAAGAAATAAATAACCTTAATGTCAATAAGGTGATAGGATTTGATGACATATCACCACACATCTTAAGAGAATGTTTCAGGGAATTGGCAGTAACATTGGAATGCCTGTTTAATAAAAGTCTTACAACAGGACAGGTTCCAAGGGAGTGGAAGGATGGTAAAATTGTTCCACTGCATAAAGGTGATGATAAAAATGTTAATAATAATAATAATAATTTCATGTTTAATCTCTTCATTCATCCATTTTACTCCTATCCTTAGTGTGAATATACTCTTTTCTGAAATTAGGTATTTTAGAAATTATAATTTATTTTTAAAAACTAACTTAGGAGAGAGAAAATATGGCACATTTGAAGTATATCAAGATATTTAACCCTTTTCTATTTACAGCTGTTATTGAACTTAGAAGGAATATTGGTACTAAACATTTTACTGATAGTGACAAAACTACAGCTTCTTTTATTTGTTCTTGTGTTGCTTCCTGCTTTTATTTGTATAATGTAAGTAAAATTTTTAACGAGTCTTCAAATTTAAAAAATCGTTTATTGCTATTCTTTATTCTTTTTCAAAATTCACAAGAGAGTATCATAAAGTGAATGTGTCTGTGTGTACTTCATGAGCAGTGCTTCCCAAACTTCTGGATGTCAAGGCTCCCTTTGGAAAATTAAAATATTTCACCCCCCCTTTGAATAAAAATCGGAATATAGACATATATTATTATAATATTTATTGTATTTATATTCAATACAAAACATACACAGCGAATATTGCAAAAATTAAATACAAATACTACATTTTTAGCATCTTACATTCGCGCTTGACATGGCACATTATCTCATATTTTTATATAGATAGATATATTGCTATTGTACATTTGCAGTACAAGCATATGAAACGTAAAACGATTAGTAATAAAGAAAGAATTAAAAACATAAAAGAAGTTTAATAACAATTTAATGTGATGGATGTGTTTCAATCCTACACCAATAACAGGTGAAATATTTGAAACTGCAATTCTTAGATTTCTGCTTTGAAATGAAACTTATATGAATAAGCATATATTTACTAATATTCATTAAGCGCTGAAATATGCAGGAAGCAAAATTTTGAACCCACACCAATGTGTGATTTTTTCCTTAAAATATAAAAAATAAAAAAAAAGAAATAATGAACAATAAAAATTAAATATGTTTCTTTTAAGATAAAAAAAAATCTACTTAGTCTTAAAAGATTTTAAATTTGTTTTCATTATTTCATGGCCTTCCTCAACAAAACCTATGGCTCCCAAGGGGGCCAAGGCCCACAGTTTGGGAGGCGCTGCTGTAGAGGATATAGAAATGAGTTGCTAAAATGCTCTTGGAACTATGAAGTACACTATATAAGATTAACAGTAATAAAATTAAAATTGTATGATTACTGCCTTAATCAAATTTGTCAAATTTAATGCCTTCATCACAAAGGCTTTATCAAAGTGGACAGTTTGCATACAGGCATCACAAAGAACAGAATGATCAAACAAAGATTGTGAGAAATTAAATTAAGTGCTGTCTAAGAGATTACAATAAAGGATCTTCGTGTTTTTGGTTGAACGTAAGATCATAGTCGTAACAAAGTAAAAAAAATAAAAAATAAAGAAATTGGAGAGGAAAAGAAAGATCAATTACCACATTAATTCTCCAGCCAGGATAGTATCTCCACTCTCATACATTACAGGCCTAACAGGGTTTTCCTGCCATGACATGAATTTTTTTGAATGTCTAGATGATTTTTATCATTTGGTGTCAGACCACTATTTTCATATCAAGGTATAAGGTGGCTTGAACAAGTCCTAGATCTCTTCAACAGGATTTTCAGATTATCTCAATTATCGGTTTCATGGCATTTTGGTAACTTATTGCACTAAACTAAATAAATAATAAATAAACATATTTGGTCGTTTGAAAATTACACATATAAACTTATTGTTTTAATACTGACCATATTGTAATGCGTACAAACATCTTACATTCTTTGCCTACCTGTTTCGCTAGCAAACTGTCTAGTTTTTCAAGGCGTTGATGGAAAAGCATAAAAAAACTAGTAAATGCAAATTGAAAGGAATATAAAAACGTTGTAAACAATCTAGTAGCTAAGGTTAAACATTTGCGTGACAGAGACTGAGAGGACTTATTGTTCTTATTCATTATCACGCATGCATGTTTGTTGTAAATGCATAATGTGATTACTGGCTAGCTGTAATTCAGATGGATTTAGAGAGAGGATCAGGTTTTTCCACAAACTGTTCAGAATAGTACCCTGATTTCTGTTGATGATTCCACCGGTTATTAACACATTTGTGGCTTCCTTGAATAAACGATGTCTGTAGTCATCATCCAAATATGGTATGGAGCTGTTTTGCCACTATCGTGTGGTTAGACGTACAGAAATGATGTGCTAAGCCTGAAGAAATACTTCTGTTGTGGTTTACATCACCAACATGGTCTTTTTGTCTGATCTCTAAAGTTTGTCCGATGTAGGCAAGACCACAGGAACAAGGAATGTAATATACTCCCGGACATTTGTAGAATGGCACCTTATCTTTTGGGGATCCTAAAACCTGTCTGATGCTGGTGGTTGGTTTGAAGACCACTCTGATGTTGTAGGCTCTTAGTATTCTGGCTATTTGATAAGAAATTGACCTGATTAAAGGGATCACTACAGTAGAAATGTGCTCGGAGCTTGATTCTTCTTGTCTGGGGTTGTCACTGTATAGATATTTTTTGATGATGTTTGGAGGATATCCATTTTGTGATAATGTGTTGACTATCAGTGAGAGTTCAGTCTGTGTATCCTCCTCTTCTGATATAAACTTTCGGGCTCTATTTTTCAACATGTGGATAATGCTCAGTTTGTGTGTCCTGCGATGGTTTGAAGTATAATGAAGATATCTTCCAGTGTCTGTAGGCTTTCTGTAAATAGATAATTTGACACTATTTGATTGTCTCTTTATCAAGATGACTAAAAAATGCAGTTGACTGTTGTTTTCCACTTCCAGAGTGAATTTTATCCTGTTATGTATTGAGTTGATTTTATTCACAAACGATTTTAGGGTTTCTAAGCTGTCTTGCCATATAATGAAAATATCATCTACATATCTCCACTATATATATGGCCTAGAGGAGATTGTGGAGAGAATTTCTTTTTCAAGTTTTTCCATGGAAAGGTCTGTACAAGATGGTGATAGCAGGCTTCCCATTGCTAGGCCTTCTAATTGTTGATATATAGTGTTGTTAATCTTGAAGAAATTAGACTGAAGGCAGTGTCTAAACATTTGTGTGATGTCTAGAGGAAAGAGGTCTTGAATGATTTTTATTACCTCTTCTACTGGTACATTGGTGAAAAGGGATACAACATCTAGACTGGTTAGCATGTCTTTTGGTGCAATTTAATGGCTGGAAGTTTATTTACAAAGTGCTGACTATTCTTGATATAGGATTTTGTTGATCTTATTTTATTATTTAATAAGCTTACAAGATGCTTGGCCAAAAGGTAAGTTGGTGATGACCTTCTATCAATGATTGGACGAAGAGGTATATCCTTTTTATGTATTTTAGGTGTCCCATATAGTCTGGAAGTGATGGGATGTGAGGATTTTAGTGTTCTCTTCACTTCTTCTTGCCACATGTTACAATTTCTGATTAGTTGGTTTGTTTCATTATGATTTTTTATCGTGGGGTCTCTGTCTAGGACCTTATAGGTAGAGTTGTCTCATAGTAATATGTTTAACTTATCATGATAGTCTTTAGAGTTAAGGATAACTTCAAGTTTTTCTTCAAGTTGAGGATTGACTTTCTATCATAAGGAGACGTGTTGAGAATAGGTTGTTTTGCTTTGGCTAGGATTATGGTACTTTTGAATCTAATAGTGTTGGCTATGTTTTGCGGTACTGGACATAGGCCTTTTTCAATTCCACACATGAAAAAATCCATTTTAGGAATGTGTTTGGGCGTAATTGCAAAGTTAAAACCTTTTTTGAGTTTTGACATTCTCTTATTAAGTCCATGATTTCTTTTGGGAGACGGTTTTGTTTGTGGGTAATCGTGGATACTGTGGCTGCTGTTATGGCTTTATTGATTTGATTGGTGAGGTTCTTTATTACCGTGTCTATTTCTTCCTTGGCTTTTATATGGGGAACCGGACCAATGTGTTCTGGTAGCACTTTCCCAAGTTTCTCCCAGACAGTGGAGGTCTGGGGGGGGGGAGGTGCTGATCTTTGTTCCCTAAGTGAAGTAGGATTGGGTTATGGTCTGATGATAATTCGTTCAGTGCTTGAATTCTGTGCTGGTATTTGATGTTGTGTAGGATGGCGATGTCTAGGATGTCGGCTGTGCCAGTTGGGTTGTGGTGGGTTGGTTCAGTGGGTCCTGTTATGACAGCATTGTTTAATCCTGTGTAGCTGAAGAGGATACGGCCATTTTTAGTTGTGGTTCTGCTGTTCCAGGAGGGATGTTTGGAGTTTAAATCCCCAGCGATGATGATGGATTCATTTGTGCCTAGTACAGCATCCAAGTCAGAAAATAGCAGGGGAGTTGTAGGCGGCATAGATTTTAAGTCTTCCAGTTGAGTTTGTGTGGACTTCGACACCAGTGAGTTCTAGGTTGGGGAGGGGGGGGTGAGTATTCCATTGTGCCTGATGCAGTTCCTGATAAACATGGCTGTACCACCACCTCTGTAGTCCAGTCAGTCATTTCTATATAGTGTGTAGCCTCTCAGTTTTGGATTGTCTGCAGGTCTTAGATGAGTTTCATTAATTAGGATGATGTCAGGGTTGTATCTGTGAGAGAATTATTGACGCTCCAGTGTCTTGTTTTTTAGGCCATTGGCGTTCCAAGCAGCGATCTGTAGTGAGTCTGGGAGTAATCTAGTTTTATTCATTAACAAGCATTGATAATATGGTTTGAGTTTCTTTTAGAAATCTTTTTGTGGAGTTTGGTGAAGGGTTTGACTTACTGAAGTCTTGAAGCATGTTTGCCAATGAGGCTGTGATGACTGTTGTCATGTTTGAAAGAATTTGGTCCTGCTGGATATCTTTGGATGAGCGGGCTACTTCGGCGTATGTTCTGCTTCGACGGTGGCGAAGCAGAACACACGGTAGTGACTGCAGCCTCTGTAGTTTGTTGGGTGGGGGCCCCCGCAATTCGCGCATTTGGCTGGTGAGGCCCTGGGTTTTGAGCAGGTTGCTGTGGGGTAGTTTTGCCCACATTTGAGGCATTTGTAGTCTGCTCTGCAGAGTTTCTGTGCATGTCTGTACTTCTAACATCTGTAGCACTGGCCCAACGAGACTCTTTTCTTTAGTGGTTCTGTTGTGATTTTCAAACCACAGATCGTTGTCATGTTGTATATGTTCTTGTGTGTTTTGGGTATCTCAATGAGTACTAGGGGCATTGGACTGTTGTCAGCCCGTAGCATTCTGCTAACCTTCACAGGTGGGAGATCATGGAGGCAGAGGTCTTCAGTAATTTCATCTGTGCAGATGTTTTCTGTTACTCCTCTGAGTACAACTTTTAGGTTTTTCTCCGACTTCAGTGAGTAGGTATGATATTTAATATTTGATTCATCCATGATTTTTGTGAGGAGTCTGTAGTTGCCTACTGTGGCAGGCTGGATTTTAACTCCGTCGTCTACTTTTTTTGCCTATGAATAGTTAATTTGATGGTTTTGCATAATAGGCCTAAGGGCCATCCAACATTCTTTTTCCCGTAGAACAATTGGAGGAACTTTTTCGTTGTTGGGTGTGGGGAGGTCAGTGTTGGGGTAATCTTCTTCCATCCCCTCGTTTATCTGAGTATACGCTGTTTTACGTTTTTTCCGAGAATGGGTTTCTGTATCATGTTTTGGAGTGGGAGTAGAGATTATCAGGTTCGTCTTCCCTTCTTCCATTGGTGTTGAGTTGTCCCCTTCTGTGGAGTCGTCTGTCGCTGAATATAGGTTTAGAAACCCTGGCCACTCTACCTCAAATTTCTTCAACAGTTTTTTGAGGAGGTCGAGCGCCAGCTTCTTATCCAACGATTGGATAAAGTCATCGGGACTTAAATTATGTTTAAAATATTCAAATATATGCTTACCTGAGCTGGATCTCAAGGACTTCCGTATATCGTATAAACACAAAATACATCACACTAAAGGACTATCGTGAGACCGCGATCAACATCCAAAACACACTCGAATGACAATGAACAGCGCGACTTGAAAATATAGACTTTACGGCGAATTCTCATGAGAAATGAAGTCTTTACATGTTCCCACGGTAGCTCTAAGACCAGATATCACCACTGAATAACATCTAACTTACGGTATGAATGTACATCCTATAAAATCTTAACCGAACTCTTCTAGACCAATCACGAAAAAACTATATCCTCTTTAGAAAACATAAGCGCCGCCCGAACTTCTATATACTGTGGTGATTGATCTGGATTCCGGTGGAGGTGATTGCGAGGCGATCGATTGATTGGAGGCCGTCGATTGATTAGATTATGTTTTGTGAACTTCAGGCAGCAGTTCAATCGGAGTTTACTACTATATCGGAGTTTACTACTGTACCGTAGGTTCGTGCTCGATAAACAGAGCAGGTAAGACTTTTAGTTCTATTTCGTTTTCCTAAGCCTAGCCATGGACAAGTCCTTCGACGATCTCAATTTTCAGGAACTTTTCACACTATTCAGGGAATTAGGCAACTTGCTACATAAAAAATGGCCAGATAAAATCGGAGCACACCAGATCCTTGAAGCGGAGACAGAGGATATCCATCCCTCTAAACTTCCTCACCCTTCACATGACAACACCTGCGAGCCAGCAATAACAACTGAAGACATCTCTCTTTCAAACTCCAGTGGCTTTCAGGAAGTTAAACGGAAGAAGAGAAAGAAAAAATCCCCTGCAACAGATCCTGAAATAATACCTCAGACGTCGGAAACTACAGCTCCAATGGATACATCAGCGCTAGCTGATGAAAGAACAGGGACATTGACACAGCCCAAAGAGAGGATTCCGCCAGTAATCTTGAGAGCTAAAGAAAACTGGTCGTCAATTGCAGAGACGATGAAGAACAATAACATCAAGTTCTCATCAGCTAAAAACACCGATGATGGAGTCCGCATACAGCCCGAAGGAGAAACGGACTACCGCCAGCTCACCAGACTTATGGATGAACAGAAAGTCCCATATCACACCTACCAACTAAAAAGCGAAAAAAACCTTAAGGTAGTCATCAGAGGTCTGGCAGAAACCATAACAACTGATGAAATAGCTACTGACCTCAGATCACAAGGTCTTGAACCAATTAAGATCTCGCGCATGTACCGCGCAGACAAGCGCCCCATGCCTCTGGTCTTAGTAGAAATCAGTAAAGACCACAGAGCAATCTACGACCTTACTATAGTCTGCAACTTAGTCATCAAGACCGAACCACTCAGAAGAAAGGCATCCGCCGGTCAATGCCACCGCTGCCAAAAATTTGGGCATGCACAAAAGTTATGTAAAGCAGATTACAAGTGTGTAAAGTGTGGTGACAACCATCCCTCGCACACTTGCACAAAATCATCGTCTACACCTGCTAAATGTGCGAATTGTGGCGGCCCCCATACAGCAAATTTTAAAGGCTGCTCAATTCACCCATCTAACCTACGGAAGACAAGAGCGGCGTTGGCTCCGCCCACTGAGATTCAAGACACGAAACCTTCGCCGGAAGTCACAGTGCGGAGTGTTCCCGCCGATAAAACATACGCTTCTGCGGTTTCTCCGCGGATTTTACCCGTAGCCTCGACAGCTTACAGTGAAAATTCTACACAGATTCTTGCTGCCTCACTAGGGGAGATGCTAATAGCCTTTAGCAAGATGAACCCCAGCCAAGCCGACACTAAGAAATTCCTCAGGAATACTCAAGTCATCTTCTCCATGATCACCCAATGACATGCTCTCCTGCATCTCGATGCTGATATCCCAGATATTTCCACATTGCTTCGTAACACTACCGCTACTTTTTCACCTAAGCAGCTTTTCATTCCAAGCAACTCATTCAGGAGTTTTCTAAGCGCCCGAAAGCTGCACTACCTTTCGGCTCAGGCGCTTCCGCATTGCCCTAATCAGGGTGAGCCGAGTGCTCGCTAACCTTTAAAATAAGTCTTTTTCATACCGATGACGGGATCAGAATCCACGGGATTGACATCCATCAAGCCACAGAAGTTAACAGTTAACTATATACTGTGCGATCCCAGAAGCAAGAGCCGTCGCTGGAAGATTGCCAAGAGGAGTCAATTCACGTTGGAAGGGAGAAAAAATGAGGTGATGTACGAATTCGTCACCAACACGCGAAATGATATGCTTTATACGAAAAAATTTTCAACTGTTGTACAAGTATAACATTTACCACTTTAAAAAATAGAATTTTCATAAAACAAAAGTTAATTTTTAGACTATAAAAATAAATCCCACGATACGCATTGATTATCCTGTTATCGGAATGGATTCACCTTATGCCATGCGCAAAATTTCGAGGGGTTTCGCATTTGTGATTGCACAATACTCGCCTTTTATTAGTCCACTTTGATAAGGTTTCACTGGCCCGACAGCTGTTAATATCCACTTAACCTATATAATTTTGCACCCAGAACTGAAGCCTTTTGGCTCTTTATTTTAGTAAATACGTTTACCACGACCGAGAGTTCGCTTACGAAAACATTTTTCGTAAGCGAACTTTTCTCTGTTAGAAATTTCTCTAACATTTGAAGTTCCTTAGTACTGAACGAAAGTTTTTGCTCTCTTTGGGTTTCTGCTTGGTCTCTGAGGAGAACCAACCATTTCGAAACAGTTCTCAGGCCAGTGTGGATTAATAAAAGGCAAATATACAAACGCTTGGGATGCGCCTATGTTTTCTATTAGTCCGCGCTAAGGCAATTCGTGAATGCTGGGAGTGTATCCATCTCAACTTACCTTACGAAACCTTCATAGTTTCTACATTCGGCTTTAATATCCACTTATAATTTTGCATCGCAGAACTGAAGTCTTGGCCCTTTATTTTAGTAAACGCTCATATTTTTATTTTATTTTATTTTTTGTTTTTCGTATTAACTTCACTGGTATGTAGGTGGCGTTTCTGTTGCGAGTGTAATTGTGTGATGGTAGCTGCAATATTCTCTTTTATATCCTTCAGTAGTACTCGTTACGATCTTTGAAGTTGGGAATAATTTAAACAATGAATCGAGTGTTTAATTTTTTGTTACCAAGCTTATTAAAATCGTACATACCCAACTATTATATTGTACGGAATGTCGCCTATAAAACCGGTACTAGATTAGAAGATATTTTTAAATTTTATAAAAAGCCAAGGAGACGAATAAATTATTCTCGCAGAAAAGAAATTTTTGATGAAGTCGAGCAATTACGGCGCATCAGAGAGGAAGATTCTCACACTCCAGCGAAGCTTCATTTGGTGTATCGTATTAAAAAATTAACTGGCAGGCCTTATTGGGAAAAAATGATTATGCAAGAATTTGGTATTGATGGGAAAACAATTACGTATGCTATCCTGAAAAACATTCCATCTATAAATGAAAAACTGGACAAAGTAAAGCATCTGGTTCGTATAAAGCCAATTACTTTCCCCAACGGGCTTCCAGAAAACGGAGACCTCAGCGGTACATATTTAAAGGAAAATGGCGAATTTATTGTATCACCTAAGCTCAAAATTGAACGAGAAAGACTAATAGGTGATGCAGAACTTCGTCGTTTACAGCTTGAACCCAGCACCATATCTAAAGTTTGTCATGATAAGTGGTGGGGTGATTTTAGAGGTTTCAATAAGGGAATATAATATTTATTCTGCTTTTATTGTGCACAAGAACGTAATATAGTGAAAGTAATAGTGTATATGGTGAGCGAATAAATGTGTATTGTGAATATCTTGAAGACAAATAAAAAAGTTTTTTTGTAATATTTATTTGAAAGAATTTTTATCTTTTAATATAAGAAGCATGAAAAGCAAAGTATTCAATTAATGTTTTTTTTTACCCATATTTTACCTTTATTTATTTACTTAATTATAATGATAATTTTTTATTTATTATTAATTTATTTCAAACTGAGAACATTTGTCCTCACCACAGGTTATACATGTACAGTGATTACTGAGAGGAATTTGTTTACTCAGAATACAAAAAAAAAAAAAAAAAAAAAAAAAAAAAAAAAAAAGCACAGTTATCAGTAAACAATCATTGCAATTTGTGTAAGTTTATCCTTAGAATTACATTTTGATAAATCTGGAGTTTGGAGGAATAATTAAATTCTCAAAAATATCCCAAAAGATAAATATGAAATGAGCGTTGATCTGATAAATCAGCTGTTAACTATAATAGATATTAATAGTTATTATTCCAGACCCTCCATTGAATCTTGAGACTTATTGTAGAAGGTCTGCTTTAGACTACATGCTTTTTTTTTTTTTTTTTTTTTTAATCATTCCTTAAACTCATTTACTGTGTGCTGCTAGTTTTAAGTATACTTGCACCATAGACTGTATGAATGCATAGGCATGACAAAGCTTATTATTAATTTAACCATATATTTTGATTCAAAATTTACCCAGCTCAACTTCAGTGTGCTGACCAGCTTGCACTTGTTCTCTTTCGTGTGACATCCATTGTTGTTATTCTACTGTTTTTTGAATTGTTAGTTACACTGAAAGTCTATGTTTCAGGTCAAAATATCCAGTTATGTAGATTAGTAATAAACTTCTGTACCTACATGTGCATTTAGTCTATTTACTGTGCATTCTTACTACTTTTATCAGGGAATATTCCACTCCCCATGCAAATAAAGGCACTTCTAACTTTCTTATTATTTACTTGTGCATTTCCAGGAATGGCTTGATTCCCTTCCCCTTGTTCTACAATGTGAAAAATCATTCCAGTGTCCATCCAATACCTCTGAGAAGTATTTAGTGGACCTTATACAAGGTAATCACTCACCTACATGTCATTATCCTTCTTGGTATTGCAGCAGTTGGTTTTCTACTGACAACCCAAAAGATATATATTTAATATCTGTTGCCACCATTGCAATATATCACTAAAAATTAATATCTGCCATCACTTCAAGATCCTTTTGCCTTTTCCACTATCTCCATTATAGTTCCACCAGTAAGGCATGTAGCCTCTGTGGATCCCAAAATTATAAACCTTATATTTAGCTACATAAATCCTCCAGAAGAGCCACAACTTCAGTGCTATTATTATCTCCTCTGCCTCATCTTCAACTCCTTTGCAAATAGTTGAACAATCCACCTCCCTGCAGTCAGTTAATAAAGTTGAACAGTAATTGTTACTGAATTCTGCAGAACTTGACTTATAACCACCCTTCTCCCCGAAATGATACATAACTCTGCGATATCATACAGTCAATTCTGATAAACCTGTACATTGCAGTTCAAATATCAGTTAAGGATTTGGTATATCCTGTGAAATGCCTTTATAAAATTTGGTATCCTGTGAAATGCCTTTCCTTCATCAATAACTCTTTTTACTTTACTGTAAAAAGCAATTCGATTGCTGAATCAAGAGCACCTTTTAACAAACCCTGGCTTGGCCAATCATCACAGATATTCTCATCTGCTCAATTCCACATACAATATCTTATTAATTTTTGCAAAATCTTTGCCACAGAAGAAATGCAAACTGGTGTACATTCTGATGCTGTAATGCCTGTAGATTCATGCAAATAAACCTTCTCTCTTTCTTACCATTTGCTTGCACAACTTCCAAGCATGGCTTAATTCCTTGTCCTATTCGAGATTATGCCAAACAATGGTAGTAGAATGTTAATTTTTACCCCTCTTAGGGACTCTTTGGGTACTGCTTACATTAACTGGACTGTTAATTAAGAATTTTAAGCAAAATTTGATTTACCTAGGGATGCTAAGATTAATCTGGAAAAGTTTATAGATATTTAAAAAGGAGTGAAGATTCGAAAAAAAATTTAAGTGTAATCAACTATTGAAATTTTGAACAATTTAGCTGCATTGCAAGAAAATTTTAATGTGGGGGGGGGATAGGCCAGTCTGCAGAACTGAGGTAAATGGAATGAAAGATGAATGGAAGTAGTAGGTCCCGCAATTTAACTGTAAAAGGATGTTGGACAGCTATTGTTAGTTTTGCTGAATAGTACTCGTAGACATAATGTGGAAAGTGACTTCTGAGATGGTGAAGAGTCTCTGAGAATAGGGATCATCAGTTAGCTGAAACGTCCTCTTCTGAACAGTATCAAGAATTATTAGAAAGGTTCTGGGTGCACCAGCAAAAAAAAAAAAAAAAAAGTGCAATATTCCAAGATTGGAGATGGATTTGTGCAGAGATTTAGTAACTGGACAGATGAAAAGTAACGTCTTAAGCAAAAAAAGATACCAAATTTTTTGAAGCCGAGGGTGCTGAAAACTGATGTAGTTATGAAAGGCTAGAAGCAAGTGTCACTCAAAGAAGTGAGATTTGGTGTCGACTGTTAAGATAAGTATTGTTATCAAAGGTAAAGAGAAAGAACCAATGTGTTTTTCATGAGTAAAAAGGCAAAATTGTGTTTTGGAAGCATTGAAGATGGCTAGGTTGTTATAACCCAATATAAGGAATGGTATAGAGATCGATGTTTAGGGCATAGGAGATGATCTTGAGATCTTTGAGCATTGTAGGTTTGTCATATGAGTAATAGAGGTACTATTATCAGCAAAACTGTGGATAGGATTTGAAATCAGTGAGAGAAGGTCATATATATATATATATATATATATATATATACAGGGTGTTCGGGATAAATTTGACAGTTTCGTAAGGAAAAAGAAAATCTTCTTTGTATCTATTAAATTTAATGAATTGACAAAAAAACATTACAGGCAGAGTTAATTACAATACTATCAACAAGATTTACTCAAAATAACCACCATTAGCATCGATCACAGCTTCAATTCTGCTTCGGAACCTCGAACAAGCTGATGCTACAGTCTCCCTGGGAAGGGCCACAAAAACTGTTTTAATTTTATCCATTAACTGGGCTTTTGTATTACTGGAAGTGCGATTGGTGTCTTTTTCAACTGCGCCCCATACAAAATAATCCATGGGGTTAAGGTCTGGGGAGTTTGGAGGCCAAACATTTGGACTGGTGAAGTCGTAGAAATTTTCAGACAACCATTTTTGACTTTTCCCAGAGGTGTGGCAAGGGGCCGAATCCTGCTGCCATACGTACGGCCTACCATTGGCTACCCTTGTTATCCAGGGCTTGACTACAGTTAGCAACTCCACGAACAAAGCCCGAATTCCAATGCCAGGGTTCTTCAACACCTGTTCCTGCAGATTTGCGAGGAATTCTGCTGTACGAACGCAATCAAATCGTCTGCTAGGGATCTTTCTTCTTGCTACATCCTCGTAGTCACCATTGCAAGTCTCTAGTTCATGCCTGATTGTTTTTACTGTATTCAGGGAGCATTGGGCAGCAGTCGTAATATCCTTATTTTGATGGCGGGCACGAATCATCATGATACAAGTTATTCTCTTCCATGATTCAGGTGGGTTCCAGCTATCCATCCTTTCTGACATCTTGTATATGAATGAAGAAGGGTCCAAACTTTTAAATGAAGAGAAGTGTGTGTTAATACATGTAACTTACGGAAAAATATAATTAATTATAAATATGTCAAATTTATCCCGAACACCCTGTATATATGAGGAGGTTGGGTATGGATAAAATAACAGAGACATAAAAAACGCCTGCATTAATAGGAAAATCTGAATACAGAACATCGGCAGCGAATAAACCAAGAGGAAATTTGGCTATCCAGTTACAATAGGCTGAAGCCAAATCATATGATGGCAATTGCTGAAAAGCTCTTGATGCAAAAGTCTATCAAATGTCTTAGAAATGTCAAGTGAACAGTACAAATTTCTTGAAACCTTTCCATGATATATCCAGAGGTAGGTAGTGGAGAGGAGATCTGCTTTGAATCTTGACTCTGAATCCATATTGGTGATCACTTATTAGTTAGCAGTTTTCTAGGTGTTGAAGCAGTTGACTGTTGATGAACTTGGCCATTATTTTAAACTGCACTGATGTGAGAGTGACTGGAGAGAGAGTCAGACTGATGAATGATTCATCTCATACCAGCATACTCCAAGCTTTCACACAGCCATTTCGTTTCTGCTACAAGCTTCTTCTGTAAATATTTCCATAGTAAATGTTCATCAGAGTAGCATTCTCTCTCTCTCTACCAAATCCAATGAAACCACCTGCAGCTATTATCCAACACTCCTTCACAGTCCAACTTCAAACGTATAGAACAAGTTCCTTCCTTCTCTTTTTCCTGCTGCTGCTGTACACCCTCTGTCCAAAAAGAAACTGAACTTTTCGAAAATAGAAGAAACTAGTGGCACTACCTGTTATATCTTTTTGTTGTCGAAAGTGGCAACCTTCATTAGTGTTGTGTCAACTGTTTATGACATTTGTTTCATTAGAAGTTATAGTGCCAAGAGTGATAGTGTTTTTTGCCAAACGGTCGGTCGTCATGATATTCATGCCATACGCGACAAATTCTCGCTGTCAATTGCTTCAAAACTTTGAGATAAAACTCGCCATTGATTGTTTTGGCCAGGCGGAACGAATTCTTTGTGGATAATGCCCTTGGAATCGTAGAAACAAATCAGCATTGTCTTTACAGCATCTCAAAAGCGACTTTTTTTTGGATGCCCCTCTTCTGGTGGTCTCCACTCAGCACTCTGGTGCTTTGTTTTGGGCTCGTACTCAAACCACCATGTTTTGTCACCAGTAACGGTCGTTTCAAGGAAGTTTGAGTCCTTACTACGGTTTTAATTGAGGTCCTTGCAGTATTCAATATATTTTTTGGTCTTCGGTCAGCTTGTGGGGAATAAATCGCGAATTCAATTTATGAAGGCCCAAACTCTCGGTCAAAATGTTGTGCACAGTTGATTTTGGAATCCTCAATTCATCTTCAGTCAATCTCACAGACGATTTTGGGTTTTCTTTGATGAAATCACACACTTTTTGGATGTTAACTTCGCTTAGTCCAGTTTTTGGACGATCCGGCTTTTCGTCGTCCTCAAGCGTCTCACGACCACTTTAAAATCGTTTAAACCACTCGTAAACTTGAGTACAGGATAAGCATTCATCACTATATGCTTTTTGAAGCATTTGATGCGTTTCGGTGAAACTTTTACCAAGTTTAACACAAAAGCCAATCGCAGCTCTCTGTTTGAAACTCATTTTCCGACCGTTCGTCAAAACACACTGTCACTCTTGGCACTATAACTCGGCTTCTAATGAAACAAATGTCATAAACAGTTGACACAACACTAAGGAAGGTTGCTACTTTCGACAACAAAAAGATACAACAGGTCGTGCCACTAGTTCTGTTTTCGAAAAGTTTGGTTTCTTTTTGGACAGGGTGTATTCTGAAACAGGCTTCAAATCTAATATGAACGAGTTCTTTTTTTCTCAAATCCTCTTCCCAGACACTGTTCTAGCATACTATAGGTTGACCAACCAACTTTTTGTGTTTGTGCCCAACATAAAACATTTTTTAAAAAATTAGTTGATAGTTTGATGGCAGACACTTATTTCTTTTTTAACTTACATGTGAGCCAGAACACTATAACCCTACCTAGTAACATGTTGGGCCTCCTTTGGCCAAGATAAGGACTTGCAGCCTTATCTCAGCTTGGCATTGACTCCACTAGACCATGGAAGTGTCTTGATGTATTCTGGACCAACTAGCAAAATGAAGTCAGTGGTCAGCTATTTAGTAGGGTACTGCATCAACTGGCAGATGCTACATTCTACATGATCCTACAAATATGCAATAGGATTCAAATCAATTAGAGAATTAGGTAGTCAGGTGCACATGTAAAATGCTCTTTGAATCATGCTTGAACAATGCAAACTTTGCGATACAGGTTGTTGTCTTGTCTTGCTGGAATAATCCAGATCTGTCATTGAGGATCGATATCATCAATACCTAGTCCTACCTAGGTAAGAATTAGTAGTTCGGGTAGTTATCTTTTAGTAACTGTATATATTTCATTTCCATCTTGCCATACTCCCTTTCTTCCAATCTATGTCGCCATAGTTATCCCATAATAATAATTAAAATTAATAAGTATTGACACAAGTAAACTATCCCATAATTGCTCAGCTGCACTCATTGTGCTAATCTGGCAATGCATGATATTCACATCTTCCAGTAGAAGGTATGAATATCATGCACCCCCTCCCCATCTATAGCAGTACCCAAGAATCTTTTGTCTTATTGGCCTATATCTCACATCAGATAGCTTGAAATGAACCATCTCCCTGAGACCTAATATCCTCAACATCTGTTTTTGTTGAAGTTCTTCAATTACCATCAGCAATATCCCTCTTCCTGTTCTATTCCTTCTACCCTCCCTGAAAATACAGTATCTAGTATACGTTTATCCCTGTCACTATGTCATTTTCTGTCAACTAGGTCTTGCTGACAATTTTTCACCACGTTGAGCTGAACCAATGCCAAAAAGTCCTTTCCTTTATTTCTGGCATTTGAGTTCACATTTCACATCCTGTTGGGCTCATATTTACTCTTGCATAATCTCATTACCATTCCATTCAGATTGAAACTTGCAAAACTCCATTCAGCATTGAATAATCTTTTCTGTGCACACACTCGATTATCCTATGGATGACTGTATATACAAGCAAAATCAAGAGCGTATAAAACAGCTGCAAAAGTTGGAGTTAAAATAAACCTGGATAAAACAAAGTTCTTAAACTTAACAAATTCCAGAAAGAAATTAAAATTGACCAACATTAGTAGAATTAAGAATTTTACGTATTTGGGAGCTAATGCTGATATTAAGGGTAAAGCTGATTAGCACGTAACAAAAGCAAATACTAATTGAATAATATATGGAAATTATCTAAATATTTTAATAAATGTTTTAATAAAACCATATTAAAGATCTTCAATAGCAATTCCTAGGCCATATTAAATCAAAAATATTTTGGTCACAATCTATAAAATATAGAATGAACAAGCATAGAGAGAAACAATTAGTAAAAGTATTGCTGGTCCAGTTGTCTGAATAGTTATTTTATTTATTCTTATAGGATTCCTCTCCCCCTTTCTTCCCTGTCACTTTGAGGGGGCAGGTTGAGCCCTCCTAATGAGATATTAGGTATATATATTTTATGACTGCAAATTTGTGTGTGTTTGCGGGACCGGTTTGTCTGTTGTGAGGGACGAAAAAGTTGAGTTTCTGGGTGAAAACATTCTAGCTCCATATGAAAACGGCTGAAAACACCTTTAGTCAGAAGAGACCAGATAAAAGTTCCTCGCATCATAGACCTAAATCAAACCAAGGTCTTTCCAATGAAAGGGCTTTGTCTACACTGACTTAGCTATAAAGGCTATATCTGAATAGTTAATATACCCATTATCCAACCATCAGGCTTCAAGTTTGAATCCTACTATGGGTTTTTGATTGTCTTCATGTGAGAGATGAATTTCATTGCTCAGTGGTAGACTACTGTCTTGCTTATTGAAAGTCTGAAATGGGTAGAAAAATTTCTGTTCTAAAACAGGATTTCAGACTGAAAAAAAAAAAAAAAAATCTTTAGCCTACCTATGTAGGCTTTTCATCGATTGGAGTCGCACAAAAAAAAAAAAGTTATATTCTATATGCAATATTTAAAGAGAAAAAAATTCCAAATGACTAGCAAAAGAACTTAGAAGTATCAATTGTGAAAAAGGGAATCAGATGAGAATTCAAAGAAATATAGAGGAATATATTTGCTTGGCAAAACATTAAAATTGTGGACAAAAATTTTTGGAAATAATATGAGGCCTCCATGGAGTCAAAATTCTTGTCAGGAAGTCCATACTTGTGAAAAGATCATCAAATCGTTTTAAACCCATTCATAGTTTCTGTCCTCATCACACTTTTAGGGAATGCATTCCACTCACCATGCAAAGAATGTTCTCCTCATCCCCACTCATACTCCTTTTATATGGCTTCCAGGCCTCTTTATCTATTCTTGTTTCCCTCTACTTTATTTCAATTACATCTGCTGTCCATCTTCTATTCACAGTGGTCTGAGTAGCATTCTTCCCTCAACTGTCCTCGTATCCCGCATTCTATAGACCTGATAAAGACTTAGTGAACCTTCTCTGGAATCTAAGATATCCTCATCCCACTTTAAAACCATTTAACCAAAAACTGTAATCCATGTGTGGCCTGATCAAGTCCTTATACTAAGGAACCATAACCTCTTTACTTCTACATATCAAGATCCTCCTCATCGTTGCCATTATCTGTCTTGTGATGTTTTTACAGTTTTAACAATCTGACACCTGAACTTCAAGCCTGTCCCACCATCACTCCTGGTTCTCTTATCTCTTCCACCATCAAAATTTTCCCATTAATCCTTTAAGCAATATATATGTTAGTATGCTTCTACATTCAAAACAATATTAACATATATATATATATATATATATGTATGCATTCAAATTTTAACTGTAGTCATCATCATCATCAAATTCCTGACATACACACTTAAGGGGTGTACAGGATATGATAGTATTACATGAAAAATTTAAATCATTACTAACTTCCTATCTACAATTTTCTGCCAATTCAGTCTGTTACCTGTCAAAACTCCAACATTATCAGATCTTATATTTCTATCTTCTAAGGCACTTTTTACTGTATCAATCCAACTATATCTTGGTCTTCCTCTGGGTCGTTTATCCTGCCAATCTGGCTGGGAACACTTATTTAGCTAATCTTTCCTCTCCCATTCTATTTAAGTGACCATACCACCTGAGATTAGCTCTGTTAATGCATTCTTGAATGCTGACAATGTCAAGTTATTTCTAAATATTCTCATTTTTAATATGATATTGCCATTGATGCCATCTGTTCATGCCCCCTAATCTTTCTCAGGACTCTCATATCTGCAGTCTCTAGTCTTTGGTCAAGTATTTTACTTGTGACGCAGCTCTCAGAACAATAAAATTGGTTTGAATACTGTCATGTATACAGCTAATTTAGTGTTTTGGCTAATTTCTCTCTTATTCCATATAAATTTATTCAGTTGACTTCCTACCATACCAGCTTTGTTGATTCTGTTGTCTATTTTCTGACCTAATGTCCAATCCTCACCTTCTCGTGATGCACCCTGTTGGGTATCTACCTGGATACTGAACGAACGAGGATGGGCTGGCAATTTGGGATTTACCCGACCAAATGGTATTCTTATTGGCTTAAACCAAAATATAAAATGATGGTACAACATGACAGAATTTCATGCTTGTTGGGGCATTGCTTGGTTAAACAAGGCCCCCTTTGTTTTCGCCAGGGAACCAGAGTGAACAGCGTAAAGCTAGCTACTGGAACAAATCTAAAAGCACACCCCAGCTCAACATCACCAGAGATAAAGATCGGTACTATCAACATAGAAGCCTGAATGGCAAACAAATGGAGCTAGCTGAAGAATTAGAGTACCAGATCAACATAATAGGGGTGACCGAAACAAAAAAGACAGAAACTGGTGAGATCTTTCTGAGCAATAAATACAAAATGTTATATTCAGGCAATGACAATCAAGGAAAAGAAGAAGAAGCCATAGTATTCAAAACAAAATACGAGGCTAATCTTCTTGAATAGCAGGCAGTCTCAAGTAGAGTGATGTGGGAAAATATCAGAATGGAGAATTGGACAACGAGACTCATTTGTCCAAGGTTCTACTAAGGTAGAAGTGGAGGAATTTTTTGATGCTTTAGAAAAAGCAACTGACACAATGAAAAAGGAAAAGTTGGTCTTTGTTGGGGATCTAAATAGCAGATTGGAAATGATTGTCAGACATGCAAAAATATTTTGGGAAAATTTGGAGAATAGAGCAAAGCCAATAATAATGGCAAATACCTGCTAGATTTCTGCTCAGGACATGGACTGGTTATTACTAACGCTATGTTCCAACATAAAAATGTGCTCAAATTCACATGGAGAGAAGAGGCAAGAAATAAAAGTATCATTGACTATGTTATTGTTAATAGTGATGTCCTGGTGCAGGACACCAGAGTATACAGAGGATTTGAAATTGGAAGTGATCACTGTTTAGTCTTGAGCAGGATAAAATTGAATTTCATATTGAAAAGAATAACATGTAAGAAAGTTTTAAAGCGAATATAAGTTGAGCAACTCTCAGATGTGAACTGTAGACTAAAATACACAAAGATTATTCAAGAAAAAATGAAAGAGTTTGAGAACAGGAACCAAACCTTGAAGATTCAGTGGCAAGCCTTCAAGAAAACCTGATTGATTCAGCCAGAGAGGCAGTAGTGAAGTTGTCTGCAAGGATAGAAAAATTAGAACTCCATGGTGGACACAGGAGGTTAAAGAGGCAGTGAAGGAAAAGAAGAAGAAGAAAGCATATCAAAAGTTCCTGGCAAATAAGTCAGCTTGTGCTCTTAGAGAATACAGAGACAAATGCAAGAATGCTAAACACTGTGTAAAACTAGCTAAACAAAAGTCATGGGAAGACTTTGGCAAGAACATAGCAAATAAATATCAAGAAGGTGGTTAGATATCCTGGAGGTTGTTGAAGAAGCTTAGAAATGGAGGAAAGAGTATTGTAAAAGGAGTTAGAGATGATAAAGGTGACATGAAAACAGGAGAAAAAGATATCCTTGAAGTATGGAGTAATTACTTCAAAAAATCGCTAAATGAAACAAGCAGTGATAGCACAGTGGTAAGAAACACTCAACAGGCATTCAGTCAGGAATACATATCCATACTTGAAGTAGAAATAGCCATCAAAGGCTTGAAATGTGTGAAAGGCAGCAGGAGTAGAAGATATTCGACCAGAAATGCAGAAGTATGGTGGTATAAAATTCTTACAGTGACTGCACTGCATAGTTCAGAAAGCCTGAACAGACGGATGATTTCCCAATGATTGGAGTAGAGCTCTAATAGTACCCATATATGAAAAGGGAAATAAAATTGAATGTGAGAATTACAGAGGTATTTCCATACTGAATGTTTCTGGCAAGATCTATGCAAGTATACTTGAGAAATGGTTGAGAAGAATTGTGGAAGAAAAGCTTGGTGAAGAGCTTTTCAAAAACATGGTACGAAAGAAAATTTAAAGTATCCTGCGAAATCCTGATAAACCACCCAAATATCAACAATAAAGATGGTATGAAAATTCCAAGGATCTGGATGGCACACATTCAGCCAACCTAATATGAAAGATTCAACATTAGTCAGGACTCTAGCCAATCCGCTAATATTAGAAACCTTTCCACTCCAACTGGCTGGAATGATGTTAATATATGTATATAGTAGACAACACAAATAATAGGACCCTAGCGTTGATGTATAATTTTTTTTTTTTTTTCTCACCAGAGGTCAGGCCAACAATTGTGGTAGCGGTTAGTCAGTGTCTTTAACGAACCAGTATGATTGTAGTATAGCTTGTTTCTTGTGTATATTTGTACGCTCCAGAAGATGACCTTGACATAAAGGTCGAAACGTCGAATTGTAAAATTTTAGTAATATTAAACTAAAGTTTTTATTCAAACACGGTAGTTGTCTCCATAATTTCCAAAAATGCTTTCTTACATGTTCTTGTTTTGAATATCAAATTCAATTTTATCCTGCTCAAGACTAAATGGTGATCACTTCCAATTAAAAATCCTCTGTACACTCTGGTGTCCTGCACCAGGAAGAAAATATCACTGTCAACAATATCATAGTCAATGAGACATTTCTTATTACTTGCCTCTTCTCTCCATGTGAATTTGTACACATTTTTATGTGTTGGAACATTGTGTTAGTAATAACCAGTCCATGTCCTGAGCAGAAATCCAACAGGTATTTGCCAGCCATTATTATTAGCTTTGATCTTTTCTCCAAATTTTCTTAAAATATTTTTCTATGTCTGACAATCATTTCCTACTCTGCTATTTAGATCCCCAACAAGGATCAACTTTTCCTTTTTCACTGTGTCGGTTGCTTTTTCTAAAGCCTGAAAAAATTTCTCCACTTCTACCTTAGTAGAACCTTCTGTGGGACCATAGGCACAAATAAGTCTTTGTCCAGTTCCCATTCTCATATTTGCCCACATTACTCTACTTGAGACTGCCTGCCATTGCCATTCAGGCTTATGTTGATAGTACCAATTGGTTCCCTGGCAAAAACAATAGGGGCCTTGTTTAACCAAGCGATGCCCCAACCAGCATGAAATTCTGTCATGTTATACCATCATTTTATATTTTGGTTTAAGCCGATAGGAATACGATTAGATCTGCTTAATCCCAAATTGCCAGCCCATCCTCATTCATTCAGTGTCTAGGTAGATATCTAAGAGGGTGCACCATGAGAAGATGAGGATTGGACATTAGGTCAGAAACCCTGTTCTCTATGTTCCTTTAAACGCTATGTGGAGGTATCCTCTCAGTACAGATTTAACTCTTAAGCACCCCTTTTAACTGTAGTAAAGATGTCAGTTTATATTGGCTTTTGAGGTTTCGTAAGAAGATGTGGCAATCTCTTAGCAACATTTCCAATTTTTTTCCATGTATTTATATATCACAGAAGGTTAGATATAGCTTTCATCTGTAGTTATATGAGATAACTACAAATGAAAGCTATATCCAAACATTGCAACATTAAACTGACTAACTGCATTCACTTATCCACTCACCAATATTCCCTTCAAACTGCATGGGGGTGTGGTTGCACTGTGACTAAGATGCTCTAAACCCTTAAATTCCTTAGTAGAACTTCTTAGTAGAACTTTCTGTGGGACCATAGGCACAAATTAGTCTCATTGTTCACTTCCCCATTTTCATATTTGTCCACATCACATTACTTGAGACTGCCTGCCATTCAAGAAGATTAGCCTTGTACATCCAGTATTAGTAATAACCAGTCCATGTCCTGAGCAGAAATCCAACAGGTATTTGTCATTATTATTATTAGCATTGCTCTTTTCTACAAATTTTTCCAAAATATTTTTTATTTAACAAAATATTTAAGACTGAATTGTTGCTGCACAGCTGAAATATTTTTTCTTCATTAGGAAAGAAAAGCAAAAAGTTTTTTTTTTTTTTTTTTTTGCATTCCATTCCTGATGCTGTACTTATTCTAATTGGTTTATCAACTTCCATTAGATTGGTCCTGTTAGGTGATGTGATCTTTGCCAGCTGGCAGGCCTCATTAGGAACGAAATAGGCAGCTTTCCTATTTCCAAATGGATGGGAAAGTGATGATTGGCTGGCACAATTGCTTTCTAGTCACCTATCAACAGAAACCTTAAGTTATGTGAGATAGACTCAAAACCCTGTACATGTCATTTTTTTTGTAATGATGTCGTTACAAAAAAAACTTGAAAGTGCCACATAGTCATCAGGTCTTGTAAAATTTTTATTTTTATTATTCAGGCCTACATGGAGTCAAAAGACTCATTGTGAGAGGGTCATCATAGGAAACACAAAGTCTGTCATACCACTCCTTGAGCTCATTGACCGTTCTTGCTCTCACTACTCTATCAGGTAATGCATTTCACAGTTCAACCACCGTCCATGCAAAGAAAACACTCCTCATCCTCTTGCTTACAGCTTCCTTTTGCTGAGGAAGGAGCAATGACAAGGGGCCATTCCTTCCAGGAATGGCCCCTTGTCATTGCTCCTTCCTGCTGTTCCACCAAGCGAAAGAACTCCCCAGTGTCAACCCTGTAACTACCTCTCAACAGTTTGGCTCAATCATATCACCTCTCCTTCCTCTATCTACCAAACTCTGCAGTCCACATTCCTTCAGCCGATCCTCATAACTAGCATTGTACAGTCCTGAAACCATCTTTGTTATCCATCTCTGTACCTTTTCCACAGTTAATTTATTCCCCTTCAAATCCTGGGGACCAAATTTAAGAACAGTCTAAGTTCTAAGTGTGGTCTGATCAGAGTCTTATACAATGGAACAATAACTTTTTTATCTCTGCAGGTCAGCATCCTTCTCAGTATTGCAGCAATCCTGTGGGTTACCTTCACCAACTTTGGAATATGTTCCCTGAATTTCAGTGTTCTATCAATCACCACACCCAGATCTCACCTCCCCTACTTCCTCCAGTACATTTCCTAAAATCGAGTATGCAGCCTCCCATTGATGTATCATAAACTTCAAGACCTTACATTTTGCTGCATTAAACTGACACTCCCCATTCATTCGCCCATCAGTCTAGTTTATTCAAATCCTCTTGCAGGACTGCCACATCTATACTGTTACTAATAACTATTCCCAGCTTCACATAATCTGCAAACAACTGAATATCCCTCTGCAATCCATTGACAATGTCATTGATATAGAGGTTACACAATACAGCTTCCAGTACTGAGCCCTGTGGGATCCCTTTTGTAACCTCCCTCCTTAATATTGTCCCACCATACACAACTCTGTGATATCTATCAGACAGCCAATCCTAAATCTAGTCTGCTAACCTGACATCTAAACCCATGTGCTGCAAATTGAATATCAGCTTATCATGTGGCACCCTGCCAAATGCCTTTGCAAAATCCAAAAAATGGCCATGTATGCCTTTCCCTCATCAACTGATCTTGTCACTTATTATAAAAGGCAATCATATTACCAAAGCAAGAGCACCCCTTAATAAATCCATGTTGACTTTCACAGATAACATTACCCTCATCTGCCCAATGTATATGGTCCCTCACTGATTTCCCCAAGATCTTAACAACTACTGATGAAACACAAACTCGAATATAATTAGACGTATCCAGTCTGCTACCACCCTTATACAATGGCAGTATCTTACCTTCCTTCCATTCCTTGGGTACCTTTCCCCGTAGCCAGACTTTCATTGTAAAGCCCAGTCAACGGAACTGTCAATTCTTTAGCACGTTCTCTCAAAACCCGTGGTGAAATACCATGCAGTTCCACAGCTTGACTGACATCCAGGGCACTCAGTATTTGTAATCTCCTCTCCTCTAAACCTCGAACCTGCCCTATCCCTCTAGTATTAAAACTTATTTCTCCAGAATGAAATATTCCAATAAAGTCTTTACTGAACATCCCCACTATCTGCTCTGCATCATTCACTCTATTCCCATTTTTATCCCACAATGTCATTCTTGTACAATCATTTCTCTTCCTACTGGCCACACAGCTAAAATATTCCCTAGGATTTTCTTTGGATCTTAGTGCCAATCTCTTCTCATATTCCAGTTTCGTCTTCCTTACCATATTCACTCTCCTGGTCTGAGTCTTATATTCTTCATGCATCTGCTCTCCACTCCTCTCCGTATAGCTCTTCCTTAACCTCTTTTTCACCTGCAATTCCTGTTTGATATTGCTTGTCATCCACTTTACACCAAATCGTGTCCACTTTTTCACTAGTAGAATACAGCTTACTATTGCTGCTAACAAATATTCCTTCACAATTTCCCAAGCACTAATGATATCCCAGCCGTCCAATTCTGCCTTCCATGGAACTACCCCCAGTTGATATCTAAGACTATTATAATCACCTGTCTTGCAATTCCACATACATTCCCTTTTATTTGATAATCCTGCATGGCTATTCATCTTTCAAGTCAAAACCACATGGTGACTCTCTCTCCAGCAGTGGGGAGAGATGTGATCTCAGTTAAACTCAGCTCTTCCGATGCTATGACCAAATCCAAAACTCTTGAACCTCTTGTTCCCTCTATTACGTGTTGCCTAAGATATCTGTCTCTCAAGAATTTCAGAAATTCAATTTCCTTTTTACTGCATGCATTTTCCTCTTCCCATCTTTTATTGCTGTATTTAAAATCTCTCATAAACAATCATTCTTCTTGAACTTGCCAAGCTCAACTGTATAAACATCTCCTGCTCCCCACCATCTGTGCTTCTTGGCTTGTAGCACGCTTAGAGGACATAAGTCATCACTTATCATAAGCAGTACTCCACCACATTTTCCCTTCCTATCCTGCTGAAAAAATTCTGTACCTTGCTACTTCTATTCCTGTTATTATATCATCTTCGATCAACCACGTCTCAGAGACTCCAATAATCTTTGACTAGACTCATGCTATCAGCACCACCCAATTCATCTCGTTTATTTCAGATATTCCTGGCATTAGTATAAAGCATACAAATGTCACTGCTTCTATACCTATCGTCATCTCCTCCAGACTCCACTGGATTCACTTTTACCTGATGTCGTTCCCCTTCCCCCAACACCCATTCCCAGAGAGGTTACCATCTGCCCTAGGAATTCTAATTTCCCTACATTGACACACTGACTCCTTCAGAAAACAGCATTCTCTTCAGATGCCTATGTCCTTCCTCAATTCATATGCAAACGATCTCTTGCATACAGTTCATTTCTGTCCTCAAATGCCCTCCAGGCATCCACATATTATAATCCTCTCTCCTGAAAATTCTGGCTATTATGCTATTCATTATTACTGCTCTTCTGCTTGGCTCATCATTATCATACCAGGGTAACACACCATCTTTCCTCTCTGTTTTTTTTTGTATAACCTCAAGCATGAATCTCAGATCTCTCGCCACCCGATTTTAATACAAATTTTTCTGCTTAGAGCAATTGCAGGTCCATGCAGCTGTAAAAAAAAAAACTGTAAAAGAAAAAAAAGGGAATATTACCATTTGCATAGTTTATTGAGATCTTCCTGCAAGGCTGCATCATCTGCTTTCATAGTTTTTCTCAACTTTGCATCATCAGCAAAGTTGAGAATGTCACTAGCACTCTGCTAGTGCCATTCCTCCTTTGGGATATCACTCCCTGATACGAAATGCACTGATACTCTGATAGCGAATTATTACATATCCCAACTCATTTGTCTATTTTCCAGTCATATCTGTTTCAGTTTATGGCAGTCTATTAAAATCCTTTGAAAAATCCAAGTATACTGCAGTATATTTATTCTTCTTTATTTAGTGAATTTGTCACCTTGTTTTAATACATAAGCAGATTGCTAAATTCTCAGGGCTCTCATACCTATGGTCTCCAATAGTGATCTGAAAACAGATCTCTGTTTCTCTGTGGCATTTCGTTAGTGATGACATTCCTCTTTTGGGATATCATTCCCTCAGGCATGTGCTGATTACCTATCAGCATATTGTGTTTGAGGGAGTGCTATCTCTGACCTGTAATCAACTGTATAATAAATAATTTCATTGAATGGATAAACCAGTATTTAGAAAAAAAAAAATAGATGCAATATTTATATCAAAACATAATTACTAGACCACAATAATGCACTTTCCATTTGTGTTATAGATTCAACTAAAGCATTTGATTGAATACAGTTAAAACATATAATAACCACAATGCACTCCACAGTCCAGCCATCCTCCATGCCAAAAAAAAACACTTCCTACCCTCAATGTCACTACTTCCATTATCCTTGCTCTTTCACTTTGTTCTACCATATGAAGGATCTCCCTAGTTTCTATTATTAACTACCTCTCAACAGTTTATCTATCTCAATTTTATCAAACTCTTTATCTATCCATCAAGCTCTGCTGTCCACCTGACCTCAGTTTGTCCTCATAACTACCATACAGTCTGGATATTATTTTTATCTGCCTCTTCATCCTCTCTAAGGTTAATTTAACCCATTTCAAATTCTGCTGACCAATTCTTAGCACAATAATACAAACGGTCTGATCTGGATTTTATACAATGAAATCCCACTCTAATATCTCTGCCGGACAGTGTCCTCTGTATTTCAGCAGTCCTCTACTTACATTTGCTATCTTTGGGATATAATATCCCCTAAACTTCAAATATCTGTTGATTATCAATCCCAAGAACCTTTACATCCCCCACTTCCTCTAGTATAGTTCCTTCAGTAGAGTATGCAGCATCCCGTTTGGAGCACAAATTTCAAGACTGTACATTTACTTGCAAGAAGAAGCTTAAATCTTTGCCTTGGCATAAAACACTGCAGGGTAAGTATGTTAGTAATGCATGGGATATAGTTAAGGATCATCTAGAGCAGACGTGGCCAACTTTATTCTATACGAGGGCCAATATATGATGAGTGGTAGCTTCACAGGCTGCACACTTTTAGACAGAACTTAAATAAAAATAAACTGCATTTTTTCAAGGCAATAGTTATATGTATTGAATTACTATATTTGTTAAATCATTTTACTACTGGGAGAACAATATAAAATAATTGATTGATTTAAATATAAGTTATTAAATTAAATTTAATTACATATTTCTGGATTTTTTACATGTAACACAACTTAATGAGAACTCTGTGGAAGTTCATGTGCAGCAACAAGTTCATCAAAGTTGATTTTCAACGATGATGACGATATTCGTAACAAATCTTGAAGGTGATCATCAGTCAATCGGCTTCTTTGTGATGATTTAACCACCCTCATAATTGAGAAAGTGCATTCACATATGTATGTGCTTCCAAACATAGATGCAATTCTCAAGCTGAAATCACTCAATGTAGGATATTTTTCCCTTGATATCAGTTTCTAGAAGTCAATGCCTATCTCCACCCTTGACTGGAAAAGGGGGTACTACTACAGCTCGCACAGAGAAGCAGTAGATTTTATAAATTGAGTAATTTTTTAAAGCAATTTTGATTCCATGTTGAGAATATAAATTGTTTCCGTCATCAGAAATAATGAATGTAACTAGTATATCAATCAGAAAATCTTCGATTGAAACTAATAGCTAAATTGATAATACCTGTAATTTAATATAGTTTTTATTCTGCTGCAGGCCGCACAAAATCACATTACAGGCCGCATGCGGCCTGTGGGCCTGCTGTTGGCCACCTATGATCTAGAGGATGCCATATTAAATTGTATACCTAAGGTAATGAAGGTCAATCAGATACGAGTTAGATGAATGAGCAATATCATTAAAGCACAAGCTGCAGAAGAAGAAAATGTTGCAGAGGATATATAAAGAGAAAAGAGACCAGCAAACTCATGAGAAGAATCTTGCCAAGCAGGCCAAAGGAAATCCCAAAGAGTTCTTTTCTTATGTGGTGAGTAAAAGGAAGATTAACCTTAATGACTGATGATGGTGTCGACAAGACAGAAACAGATAAAATAGCTATTATTTCTGGGAAAATTCCCATGTTACTCCTCTAAGCCAATATTATTTTTATAGCTATTTAGCCTATTTTTGTTTAGTAGTGCCCCTTTTATAATATCACTGGCTTTTTACTCAAATTTTAGGGCATTGTTTTATATAGACAGATATGTGAAGAATATGTAGGAGGAAAAATTCAGACCTACCTTTGTAGGATGTTGCTGGCTGTCTTCTTATTCAGTGGTATGTGGCGATATAAGTGGGGGTAGAGAGATGTGAGAGAATTATGTGTGAGGCAAGGGGTATGTGAACTTTTTGAAAAACCTGCATTTTTTTATATTAAAGGTAGGCAGAGAATTCTTTAGGAGGGGTGAAAATAAAAATTTTTTGGGGAAGGGGAAGGATATGATGGGATAAGATCAGTGGTGGGAGTAACAGGGTGTGATCTGTTTTGACAGTGCATCGTCTTCGAAGCTCGTGGGAGAAGTGGAGTCTATTTCATGCCGCTTGGTGTTTCTGTCTTTGGTGTATGTGTTAGAAGCTTCTAAAACCTACAAAATCTCACATACACGCAAAGAAAGATTAAAACACCATAATGTGGTCTACAAATTTTCTTGCCAAAAAGATTGTGATATCACTTACACAGGTTCTACTATCAGATCTTTATGGACAAGAAAACAAGAACACTTCCATGACTGCAACATCCCTATTAATTTCCCCCTCGAGCTCCGAAGACAATGCATTGTCAAAACAGCTCACACCCCTGATCTTATCCTTCCCTTTCTCCCCAAAATTTCTATTTTCACTCCCACCTCCCAAAGTATTCTCTGCCCTCCTTTAATATAAAAAAAATGCAGGTTTTTCAAAAAGTTCACATACCCCTTGCCTCAAAAATAATTCTCTCACATCTCTCTCTCTCTCTCTCTCTCTCTCTCTCTATATTCCCACTTTTTCCAATCCCCCTTCCTTTTCATCATGCTTCCTTCCTTCCTTTAACAGCAGATGAATGTATATCACCACCTGCTGCTGAATAAGAAGACAGCCAGCAACATCCTACAAATGTATGTCTGAATTTTTTCTCCTACATGTTCTTCATATATTTGTCTATATAAAACATAAGTAATATCCTAAAATTTGAGTAAAAAGCCAATGACATATAAAAGAGGCACTCCTAAACAAAAATAGGCTACATAGCAGATAAAAATAGTTTAGTTACTGTGTGACTACTTTGCGAAGATATATCATCCTAGTGAGGTTATTGCTTTAAAATATGTGACAGACACTGATGTAGGAACAGAGGTGGATGAACTAGAGGTTCTTAGGATATTGTAGAATCTCAATGTAAATACAGCTGTGGAATTAGATGGTTTATCAACTAAGGTTTTGCAAGAATGTACAAGGGAATCGGTAATGGCTCTGACTAGGTGCTTTAATTTAAGTCTCAGCAATGGTAGAGTTCCAAGGGAGTGCAGTAGTGAGACTGCAGTAGCAGTAGACCAGTCAGTATCTCAGGTATGGTGGTAAAAGAACTAGAAAAATTGGTCAAAAAGAGAATTCAAGAATGAGTAGAGTTAATCATGCCTTAGTAATTTATTAACTTAACAGCTAATTAATTGGCAGCTGAGTTGGATACAGGAAATGGCTACAATGATTTTGCAAAGGAATGCTTTGACAGAATACTGCCTGAACCTCTGTTATGCAAATTAGAACAAATGGCAATGGACATGACACTGGTTAAGTGGATAAGAGATTGGCTGCCAGACAGATATCAAAAAATGGTATATGAAGGGGCAGAATCAAAGTGAAAAAAAAGTGACTAGTGGTGTTCTGCAAGGTTCAGTGCTGGGACCATTGATGTTTAATTGTATATAAATGATATAGGAAATAACTTGAAAGGAAATATTCAGTTGTTTGCTGATGATGTGAAATTAGGTAGAGTAATAGTTAATAAAGTGATCTGGAGAGTTGCAGGATGATTTAAATAGGCTCTCAGTATGAGTAAAAGATACTGGGTATCAGTTTAATGTGGAGAAGTTTAAAGTTATGCATTCTGGGAAAAATAGATTATAAAAGCCATGTGTCATATTGGTAGCTTGTGATGGTAGACAGAGAGTTTAAATTTAGAGGGCATGTTGCTAATGTAACCCTTAAGATTACTTGGCTATTGAAGAACACGTTAACATGTAGAGATAAGGAAGTTGTTATTCCTCTTATATGCCCACACGATTGATGTGCTCAAGTCTGGTCACCTCGGTTTCTTGGGAATAAGGAAGCAATGGAGAGGATTCAGATGCGAGTGACCAAGATGGTGAGTTGCCTGTGGAATGTTCCCTATGAGAATAGATTGAGGGTGTGTGGATCAGAAGTTTGTTGATAAGAAAAAAAGAGGGGATATGATAGAAACATTTAATTTACTTAAAGGATTTTATAGGATTGATGCAGGGGAAATGTTTCTGCACTTGGCTAAAGGGACCAGAACAAGGAGTCATACCTGGAAGTTGAATAAAGGTGTCGTTAGTAGGGGATGTGAGGACTCGGATTTTCTGCTTGCAGAGTTGTGAATGAGTTGAATGAGTCTATCATACCTCTCCTTGAACCTACTAACAGATAGTTAGCGGGTTCAAGGAGAGGTATGATAGATTGTGTGGATAGATTGGTTCTCCTGCAATGAGTATTCCATGGAGGTATAATAACAATAATAATAATAATTATTATAATTATTGTTATTATTATTATTATTTTGCAATCTGTCTAGTTTATTCAAATTCTGAAGGGTTACCACATCTACAGGATTACTGATAACCCTGGGCAGCTATACATCATCTGCAAACAACTGAATATCCCCCCTGACCCCTACAATCCACTGCAATTTTATTGACATAAAAGTTAAACTTTGGTTAAAGCTTAGGGCAGGGCCGTCGCCAGATTAGATCGCATCCTGAGGCAAACAATTAAATATCGCCCCTGATGGATTATAAGACAAGAATATAAGAAAATCTCCAATTGCTATTTTATTTTTATTACAAAAGAAACATTAATACAAAACAATTACATAATAATATTAATTAAATGTTAGCTCTATGATGATATCGCACAATAAAGCTGTTTATAAGCTCTTCTAAATTTAAATTATAAGCTTTGTCCACCTCTATCAATATAGTTGCTAGACCAACCAATCTTTCTTGGGTCATTGCTGTTTGCAAATAATTTTCAATCAGTTTAAGCTTGGAAAAACTTCTTTCCATGCTTGCTACGCTAACAGAAATTGTTAGCGTAGCGACATTGCCTACCGCAATATAGCTGAACAAGTGCCCTTATTAAGCTGCGCCAATAGGCAGGCTGCCGCTATGCTACACCCTGTTGAAGGTACCGGCTTAGGGATCTCAGTACTGAGCCCTGGAACTCCACTTGTAACCTTATGCTTCCTTGACACCACACCCTAACACACAACTCTCTGGTGTGCATTTGACAAAAAATCTCCAATCCAGTTCACTAATCTGATATCTAAATACATATGCTATAACTGAAATATCAGCTATCATGGCACCTTGTCAAATGCCTTTGCAAAATCCAAATAAGTGGCAGTGTGTGTCTTGTCCTAATCAGCCACTTTTGTTACTTTATAAAAGATAATTAGATCATCAAAACAAGAGCATCCCTTAACAAATCAATGCTGATCCTCATAGGTAACATTACTCTCGTTCTGCTGAATTCTGTACATGATCTCTGACTAACTTCTTCAGAATCTTAACAACTACAGAAGAAATACAAACCAGTCTGCAGTTTCACGCTTGCATTCTACCACCACCATCCTTATGCAGTGGCATTATCTTGTACTCCTGCTTAATCATTCAATCACATTTTCATCTAAGAGTGCAATTCTTCCACAATCCTCCTCTTACTAGCCCTAACGAACAAACCCCTAACAATTTTCCTTGGATCCTAGGGCTTATCTCATCTTGTATTCCAGTTTTGTCTTCCTTACTACACTATTCGCTTTCTTGGCCTGGGTCTTGCATCTTTCCTCATGCAACTAACTGTTTTCTATCCCTCTCTTTATACTTTTTTTTTCATAACCTCTTTTTCATCTGCAATTCCTGTCATGTTATTTTTAGATAAAGATAAAAACTTTATAATTTTTTGACTTGAGGTATATAACTGTAATACAACTACAAGGCAGGTGATTATAATAATATAATCAACTGCTTTATAATTTCACATAAATTCTTTTCTCCTTGTATATTTCTCTATGTCTTTCATTCTCAAAGTCGAGACTACATGTCCACTGTCTCTCTAACTGGGGGAAAAGGATGGTAGATATCTCAGTTGCAATCAGATCCTCTGATGCTAGGACCAAATCCAAAATGTCACCTAAGACATTTGTCCCACAAGAGTTCCCCAAATTCCATTTCCTTACTACTGTATGCTGTTTCCTCTACCAATTTATAATGCTGTAGCTTCTGGTATTCTTGTCATTTGTATAGAGAAGCATCAGTGCATTATCACTATTCCTATATGTACTGTTCTACTAGACTCCACAATATAGCATACATTCTCACCTCTCCCAAGCAATTCCTGCAAGAGGCAATCTCTACCAGCATCCATGGAAGATGGTGGCAGAGATGTCACCTAACATCTGACTTGCCCAGAGAACTATAATCTCCATAGGTGCCTGCATCCTTCTGTGTTCAAATGCAGTCTGTCTCTCACATACAGTTCACTTCTGTAATCAAATGCACTCCAGTCATCCACATAATCCAAGCCTCTCTTTCAATACATTCTTACTATCATGTCATTTATTATTGCTGCTCTTCTCCTCAGTTCTGTATTAACATATCTGGTATGTGCACTGTCTTCCTCCCTCACTATTCTGATGCACAGCCTCTTAAAATTAATCTCAGATCTCTCACCACCCAATTCAAGCTGCCTCTCTTATCATTTGTACTGACCACTATCATCTCATTTACATTTTTACTTATTGAAATGTCACATTCACACTCTCTGGCATTCTGTTTTGCACTCCATGAATCACTGAATCTCACTTCTACCACTCTCTCTCTCTCCTCTGTATTTCTTCTGTTCTCTGACTTATTTGCTTTTCTCTCTTCTCTCCATCCCTCACTCTGCAATATATTGACTTTCTGTCATTCCCTTTCTTTTCCTATTTGTTCCATTCTCTCTCTCTCTCTCTGTGTGTGTGTGTGTGTGTAAGAATTTTTTACCTTGGGTATAATATATGTTAAAGATGCCAAGCTATTTTAAACCTGGTTTTACTCCATTTCCCAAGTAAGCAAAGACAAATAAGGCAAGTTTGTGCCTGCACGCAGTGCAAGTCTAAGTGACCCGTAAAGTAGTACAAGTCTAGGCAACTCGTGGTAAAGGGTAAATATTAAGAATAGTGATCAGAGCTTATTCCACCTTTACCACAAGTTGCCTAGATTTGTACTACTTTATGGGTCACTTAAATGGAGTAAAACCAGGTTTAAAATAGCTTGGCATCTTTAACATATATTATACTCAAGGTGAAAAACTTCCTCCATCTATCTCTCATCCTGAGATTTTTATTTAATAAGGTCAAAGCACTTTATGGTAGCTTGTTTTGGTAAAATACTTATAAGCTCTGTATTACTTAACCTTGGTATTTCTAAGCCTGGCTCCCACTGATGAGACCTCAATAAAGGTTGAAACCAGTCTGGGTAGTGCCCCCCCCCCCCCGCCTTTAATGCATAGCATTATACATCTCCTAAAGGAGGTGGACTTTGCATTAAGGGTAAATATTAAAAATAGTGATCAGAGCTTATTTCACCTTTATCACGAGTTGCCTAGACTTGACTACTTTAGGGGTCACTTAGACTTGTACTACTTTACGGGTCGCTTAGACTTGCACTACGTGACAGACTTGACTTATTTGTCTGTTTGCTTACTTGGGGAATGGAGTAAAACGAGGTTTAAAATAGCTTTAAAATAGCATCTTTAACATATATATATATATATATATATATATATATATATATATGTGTATTCATATTTATATATACTCACTATAACCGAGACTAGAATAACAATTAAATTTATTCAAAACACAACATATTTCATCGGATTGTCCAACTTCTTCAAGCATGGGAACATAGAAAGCAAATAAACACTATAAGTATCGTATCACTATACAAACGACTGTTATAAAATTCAATTAGTTTTGAACTGTAGCTACAGTCCGTGTTGAAGTTCTGTTGTTAAGCAGCTGCGTGCGTCTGATTTCACGAGCTAATATCGGATAGCAGAGCTGAAAGAGTCCGGTAGATTATAGCTAAGGTTATTATTTATGTGATGAGGGTCCATAACAATTTCCTTAGACTCGACTATGCGTCATTCCACCTCGTCTTGGCATATGAAGGTTTGAGGTTGTTGTCCAGTTTATCTCATGTTGATGGCCTTCATCATTTGTGTTTAATGAAAACAGTACATAGCTTGACAGGGCACTTGCTCTAGTTCTTTTGTAGGCAATGTCCCTCTGGTGTTCTTCCAGATGTGCATCCTTACATCACTATCCTGCACAGAAAGTGGGTATCATCTCAACCCTAGCACATCGTGCCAGATCTGTACTGTCAGATGATGAAGATCTAAAAAATGAACTACAACATCTACAAAGAACCTTCTC
The DNA here is from genome assembly GCF_054136105.1 of Typopeltis vanoorti. NCBI lineage: Eukaryota > Metazoa > Arthropoda > Arachnida > Uropygi > Thelyphonidae > Typopeltis > Typopeltis vanoorti. The sequence continues at coordinate 12,824,744 of NC_143563.1, forward strand.
ACCTAATGGCTGCTCGTCGAAAACTATTAATATGCATCTATACTGCCGCCATCAAAACAACCCAGAAACACAAGACAATCCCAAAGGTTATATCTCCTTACCATATATCAGCTCGCTCTCCACGAAACTAAGAAGAATTTTACGAAAGTTCAACATAAAAACCTGTTTCTCTACTCTTCCTAAACTAAGATCGATTTTAAGCAAATACAAACAGGCTCACAACCATCTACAATTCCCTGGAGTGTACAAAATCACATGTGACTGCAGGAAGCATTACTATGGCCAAACTGAAAAATCCATCCTCCTACATCTGGAAGAACACCAGAGGGACAGCCTACAAAAGAACTAGAGCAAGTGCCCTGTCGAGCCATGTACTGTTTTCAGTAAACACAAATGATGAAGGCCGTCAACATGAGATAAACCGGACAACAACCTCAAACCTTCATATTTGCCATGACGAGGTGGAGCGCCGCATAGTCGAATCTAAGGAAATTGTTATGGACCCTCATGACATAAATAATAACCTTATCTATAATCTACCGGACTCTTTCATCTCTGCTATCCGATATTGGCACACTCGTGAAATCAGATACACGCAGCTACTTAACAACAGAACTTCAACACAGACTGTAGCTACAGTTCAAAACTAATTGAATTTTATAATAGTCGTTTGTATAGTGATACGATGTTTTTTATAGTGTTTATTTGCTTTCTATGTTCCCATGCCTGAAGAAGTCAGACAATCCGATGAAACATGTTGCATTTTGAATAAATTTAATTGTTATTCTAGTCTCAGTTATAGTCAGTATATATAAATATGAACATATCCCAATACCGAGTTAATACAACAAATTGATATATATATATATATATATATATATATATTAGGATAACCAAGTTATTTTATAAACTTGGTTATTTTAACTCCTAATCCCAAGTATGCAAACAAATAAGTTTGCACCTGAAACAGAGTTCAAGTCTAAAGATGGTATAACACCAAGGCAACTCATTGTAAAGGTGGGTAAAGCTCTGATCACTATTCTTAGTATTTTCCCCATAATGTAAAGCACCTCTCACTAGAAGATGTATACTGCAATGCATTATGGGTGGGGTCACTACCCATAATGAAAGGTTGAAACCGGTCTGGGTAGTGACTCCACCCATAATGCATTGCAGTATACATCTTCTAGTGAGATGTGCTTTACATTATGGGAAAATACTAAGAATAGTGTTCAGAGCTTTACCCACCTTTACAATGAGTTGCCTTGGTGTTATACCATCTTTAGACTTGAACTCTGTTTCAGGTGCAAACTTATTTGTTTGCATACTTGGAATTAGGAGTTAAAATAACCAAGTTTATAAAATTTATTACATCTATATCTCCTCCAGAGATTTTTATTAAAAATAAAAACACCTTGTTGCAACTTCTACAGGTAAAGTTGATAAGGCTCCGTATTACTATTACCTTGGTATATTTAGGGTCTAGCTACTCACTGAGGAGACCTCAAAAAAAAGGTTGAAACCAGTCTGGGTAGTGACCCCATGCATAATGCATTGCAGTATACATCTTCTAGTGAGATGTGCTTTACATTATGGGAAAATACTAAGAATAGTGATCAGAGCTCTTTACCCACCTTTACAATGAGTTGCCCTGGTGTTGTACCATCTTTAGATTTTCTAGTGAGATGTGCTTTACATTATGGGAAAATACTAAGAATAGTGATCAGATCTTTTCCCACCTTTACAATGAGTTGCCCTAGTGTTGTACCATCTTTAGACTTGAACTCTGTTTCAAGCGCAAACTTAATTGTTTGCATACTCTTTACATAATGATTAGGAGTTAAAATAACCAAGTTTATAAAATAACTTGGTTATCCTAATATACAATATCCTCAAGTTAAAAAATTTATTACAAATATAATATATATATATACAGGGTATTCGGGGTAAATTTGACATATTTATAATTATATTTTTCCGTAAGTTACATGTATTAACACACACTTCTCTTCATTTAAAAGTTTGGACCCTTCTTCATTCATATACAAGATGTCAGAAAGGATGGATAGCTGGAACCCACCTGAATCATGGAAGAGAATAACTTGTATCATGATGATTCGTGCCCGCCATCAAAATAAGAATATTACGACTGCTGCCCAATGCTCCCTGAATACAGTAAAAACAATCAGGCATGAACTAGAGACTTGCAATGGTGACTACGAGGATGTAGCAAGAAGAAAGATCCCTAGCAGACGATCTGATTGCGTTCGTACAGCAGAATTCCTCGCAAATCTGCAGGAACAGGTGTTGAAGAACCCTGGCATTGGAATTCGGGCTTTGTTCGTGTAGTTGCTAACTGTAGTCAAGCCCTGGATAACAAGGGCAGCCAATGGTAGGCCGTATGTATGGCAGCAGGATTCGGCCCCTTGCCACACCTCTGGGAAAAGTCAAAAATGGTTGTCTGAAAATTTCTACGACTTCACCAGTCCAAATGTTTGGCCTCCAAACTCCCCAGACCTTAACCCCATGGATTATTTTGTATGGGGCGCAGTTGAAAAAGACACCAATCGCACTTCCAGTAATACAAAAGCCCAGTTAATGGATAAAATTAAAACAGTTTTTGCGGCCCTTCCCAGGGAGACTGTAGCATCAGCTTGTTCGAGGTTCCGAAGCAGAATTGAAGCTGTGATCGATGCTAATGGTGGTTATTTTGAGTAAATCTTGTTGATAGTATTGTAATTAACTCTGCCTGTAATGTTTTTTTGTCAATTCATTAAATTTAATAGATACAAAGAAGATTTTCTTTTTCCTTACGAAACTGTCAAATTTATCCCGAACACCCTGTATATATTATATAATATTATATCTCCCCCTATCATTCGCATAACTCTCTTTTGTTGCCTCACGTCATTTAGCCTTCTAGTTCTAATTTCTCTGTTCTTGCTTCTCAACTTATTTCCTATGGCTTCTACTTCTCTCAGTAACTCTGTTTCTCCAAAGCCTATAAGAAAAATACTAAAACAAATTTCAAAACTAACTAAGATTACCCACACAGATAACATGACAGTTCTGTAATAAATTACAAACAAGTACAAACTGAGGAAATTAAAACCAAAAGAATTAGACTAGGAGATATTCATTAAGCCCACCTTATTTAATTTAGTAAGAAATGAAATAATAAAAGAAGTAAACAAAATGGAAAAAGTTTGGAATACAAATTAAAAAATGAAAAATTAAGAATAATCAGATATCCTGATGATATAATTTTATTTGCAAAAAATGAAGATTTATAAATATTATTAAATACATTCAGTAATGCAGTAGGAAAGAAAAAAAATTTATGATAGTTGCTTGAAACCCATAACATGTAAATTAGAAATCAAAAGGAGAATGATTGAACAAGTTATTAAGATAAAATATTTAGGAACAGAACTAAATGTCTACAGAAGAGGCAAGTGACGAAGATTATGACAGGTTTATAGAATGTTGCCTAATAGGACAGAATAAATCTTTTACTAGATAGTCAACAGAACAAGATGGCATGATAGAAACATAAATTATTAAAGTGGCTTTATATCTCTAATGAAAATCTTTTCAATGCCTTGCAGGAAGTGAAAGAAGATGAGGTCACTTATTGTTCTTCACTTCTTGCATACATGGCAGTGAATTTGAGCTGTGCTGAAATAAGTGATTTTTAATTGGTGAATAGTCTGTTTTTCTACGTTTTTGAGTGCTAAATTGTTTCTCTGGAATACAAGTGTACTTAAGTGGTTGTTTTTTGAAGTTAGTTGTTGTCGTGATATTGTGTATTTTGGTTACTGAGAAGATGGGGTCGGATGCATAACAGTGGAGGACAAGACGAAGCTAAGTTTTCATTACTGTATTTAATTTTATTTCATTTTACTTAGTGTACTTAATGTTTTGTTTTGCTTGTAATTGTTTGTACTTTTCTTATTTATTTATACTCCCTAATACTTATTTAGCATTTATTTTTGTAGTCCCTCAGCAGTAACGAATGATGGCAGATTCAGCTGCAGTCGCAAATGGCATGTCGCCAAGTCCTCTGCCATTTAAGATCTCTATTATAAGCAATATAATAAGGGAGTTTGTGGCATGCAGTATTTGCAGCATGTATGCATCTCGGGAATTGGATATCTGCCTTGTGAAAGGGGGGAAGGATGCGTGTGTACGTAAAGTGCAGGCAGTGGGAGGAAATAAATGCAGTAAATATCTCAATAACCGATCTTGTTGCTCCAGGAACGGGAAATAAATACCAGAACACGAGTAGTGTGATAGGAGAGAATGAAGAAAAATATATGAATGAGAAAATAATAGTTGATAGTGTAGAGGGTGTGAGTGACTATGAAAGTTTAGGAGATGGTTTTGTTTAGGAGAGTGAATTTCGATTAAGAGTGACTGACCTGCTGAGGGAGATAGAGGAGGTGGAATGTCTTGGGAGAAGTATGAAAGATGAGATTAGGAGAATGGAAGAGATAAATGCAACGCAAATCGGAGTAGGGGAGAGAGAAAGAGTTTTGGGAATGATAGGAGAGGAGAGGTATGGGAGTGCTAGAAGAGGAGAGAATGGAAACAGTAGGAGAGATGGAATGAGAGAGAGAGAGAGAGAGGTCTGGAAATGAAAAAATAGGAGAAAATGGAAACAATAGGAGAGAGGGAATGGTAAGAGGTATAATGTATGGGAACTCAATGATCCGTGATATTCAAGATAGGCTACATGAGGAGTATTTGCCAGGAGGAACGATAGAAAGTGTGAAAAGAGAGGTGAAAAGGTGGATGAGATGATTGTGATGGTGGGAACAAATGACTTGAGTGGTGGTGTAAATAGAGCAGCGAGAGATATGAGATTCTTGCTTGAGGTGGTACGAAATAAGACATAGAGAAGAAAGATAGTGTTTGTATTGCCTAGGCATGATAATGACGAGCTGAGCAGAAGAACAGTAATATTGAATGACATAATAGCTAGAATGTGTGACAAGAGAGGACTGGAATATGTGGATGCTTGGAGTGCATTTGAGGACAGAGAGGAACTGTATGTGAGAGACCACTTACATTTGAATGAGGAAGGACGTAGGCATCTTGAGAGATTGCTGTTCTGAAGAAGTCAGTGTGTCCAGGGAGGATGGTAGCAGAGGTGGACCTCTTGTGAGAATGGGCACTTGGGAGAAGGGGGACAACATCAGCTAACACTAAGCCCAGTAGCGTCTAGAGGAGATAATGCTGGGTATAGAAACAATGGCATTTATATGTTTTATACTAATGTCAGGAGTATCCGGAATAAGGGAGAGGAATTGGTAGCGCATATAGCATCAGCCTGGCCAAAAATTATTGGGATCAGTGAGACGTGGTTGACAGAAGAGGATATAATAACAGGAATAGAAGACGCTGGGTACAGCATTTTTCGGCAGGATAGGAAGGGAAAGTGTGGTGGTGGTACTGCTTATGATAAGTAACGACCTATGTCCTCTAAGAGTGGAGACTTTGGAAGCCAGTGGCACTAATGATTTTAAAAGTATATGGTGTGAGGTAGAGGTGGGCAAGACAGGATATTTAGTGGGGTGTTGCTACAGACCCAGGAGCACAGAGGGTGGGACAAGGAAATGTTAAGACAGTTGAGTTTGGCAAGTGCAAGAAGAATGATTGTTATGTGAGATTTTAACTACAGTAGTATAAATTGGGGAGAGGAAGATGCATGTAGCAATAAGGAAATGGAATTTCTAGAATTCTTGAGGGACAAATGTCTTAGGCAACATGTAATAGAGGGAACAAGAGGTTCAAGAGTTTTGGATTTGGTTATAGCATCACAAGAGTTAATAATAACTGAGATGACATCTCTCCCACCAATTGGAGAGAGAGCCCATATGGATTTGACTTGGAAAATGAATAGACATGCAGGAGTATCAAAGAGAAGGGAACGTATGTGGAATTATAAGGCAGGTGATTATAATAGTCTAAGATGTCAACTTCGGGAAGTTTCATGGAGGGAGGAATTGGAAGGCTGGGATATCATTAGTGCGTGGGAAATTATGAAAGAATATTTGTTAGCATCAGTGGGAAGTTGTATACCACAAGTGAAGAAGAGGACGCAATTTGGAGTAAAGTGGATGGCAAACAATATTAAACAGGAACTGCATTCAAAAAACAGGCTTTGGAAGAGATATAAAGAGACAGGTGAAGAGCAGATGCATGAAGAATATAAAACACAGGCCAGAAGAGTGACTAGTATGGTAAGGAAGACGAAACTGGAATATGAGAGGAGATTGGCACTAAGATCCAAATAAAATCATAGGGAATTTTTTAGATATATGGCCAGTAGGAGGAGAAATGACTGTGGAAGAATGATCTTGTGGGATAAAAATGGGAATAGAGTGACTGATGCAGAAGACATAGTGGAATTGTTCAATGAACACTTTATTGGAGTATTTCATCCTGGAGGAGTCAGTTTTAATGCTAGAGGGATTGGGCAGGTTCGAGGTTTAGAGGTATAGGAGGAGAGTGTGTTTCAAATACTGAGTACTCTGAATATCAGTAAACTCTGGGACTGGATGGTATTTCACCACGAGTTTTGAGAGAATGTGCTAGGGAACAGACATTGCCTTTGACCTGGCTTTTCAATGAAAGTCTGGCTGCGGGAAAGGTGCCCATGAAATGGAAGGAAGGTAAGATAGTGCCATTGCATAAGGATGGTAGCAGACTGGAAGTGTCTAATTATAGGCCAGTTTGTGTGTCATCAGTAGTTAGTTAGATCTTGGAGAAATTAGTTAGGGACCGTATACAACATTGGGAAGATGAGGGTAATGTTATCTGTGAGATTCAACATGGATTTGTGAAGGGGTGCTCTTGTTTTAGCAATATGCTAGCCTTTTTTGATAAAGTTACAAGAGCATTAGATGAGGGAAAGGCATATACTGCCATTTTCTTAGACTTAGCCAAGGCATTTGACAGGATGCCACTTGATTAGCTGATATTTAAGTTGCAATCTGGGTGTCAGATTGGTCAACTGAATTCAGGATTGGCTGTGTGATAGGTATCAGAGAGTTGTGTATGGTGTGGCAGTTTCAAGGAAGCACAGAGTTACAAGTGGGATCCCACAGGGCTCAGTACTGGGACCTATATTGTTTAACCTTTATATCAATGACATTGTCAATAGATTGCAAGGGGATATTCAATTGTTTGCAGATGATGTGAAGCTGGGAAGGATTATTAGTAATAGTGCAGATGCGACAGCCCTGCAAGAGGATTTGAATAAGCTAGATAGATGGGCAAATGAATGGGGGTCTCAGTTTAATGCAGCAAAATGTAAGGTCTTGTGGTTTGGGAAACATCGATAGGATGCTGCATACTCTATGGGAGGAGTTATACTGGAGGAAGTAGGGGAGACAAGAGATCTGGGGTTGACGATTGATAGAAACCTGAAATTTAGGGGACATATTGCAAAGGTGGTGAAGGTAACACAGAGGATTGCTGCAATTATGAGAAGGACGCTGACCTGCAGAGATAAAACAGTTATCATTCCGTTGTATAAGACCCTGATCAGACCACACTTGGACTATCATTCTCAGATTTGGTCCCCAGAATTTGAAGGGGGATTAATTAACTGTGGAAAGGGTACAAAGGCAGATAACAAAGATGGTGTCAGGACTGTACAATTTTAGTTATGAGGATTGGCTGAGTAAATGTGTACTGCAGAGTTTGGTGGATAGAAGAAGGAGAGGTGATATGATTGAGACTTTTAAACTATTGAGGGGTGGTTACAGGGTTGACACTGGGGAGTTCTTTTGCTTGGTTGAACAGCAGGAAGGAATCATGACAAGGGGCCATCCCTGGAAGTTACGAAAGGAAACTGTGAGAAAGAGGGTGAGGAGTGGTTTCTTTGCATGGAGGATGGTTGAACCATGGAATGCATTGCCCGATGGAGTGGTGAGAGCGAGAATGGTCAGTGAGTTTAAGGAGTGGTATGATAGACTTTGTGTTTCTTAGGAATGGGACCTCTCCTCGATGAGTCTTGATAGACTTTGTGTTTCTTAGGAAGGACCTCCCACGATGAGTCTTTTGACTCCATGGAGGACTGAATAATAATAATATAATACTTTGTGTAGGAATGTGGTTAGCAAAAGTATGAGGACTATTTTTTTTATTTTTATTTTTGAATGTTATGAATGGGTTGTTAGAGATGCTTGCAAGTGCTTCTTCAGTGAATCAATGCAAAGTATGATTATTATTCCCACTCTGGGTGTAAACCAGAGTTGGAATATTTATTACTATTGGTCTCACACTATGAGTCTTTGACTTCATGGAGATACCCAAAATTTTTTAATAATAATATTCATAATAAGAGGCCTAAGAACAAACAATAAAAGCTAGTAGAATATTAAATGTCTTAACAGCTTTATCTGGAAGAATGACATAAATAATAATGATAATAATCTATAAAGGAATTGTTAGACTAGTATTGACATATACAGGAAACATGCAGAAACCACGAAAATTCACAATTGAAACTATTCAGTTTAAAATGTTAAAATACATTGAAGGTATAATAATATTTAACAAGATTAGAAATGCACAAAGTGTAAAATAGAGGGGATAAAGGATATAGCAGGATGGTCTTTAAGTTAGGCTGAATAGTGAAAGAGGAAGAAAAGATATTCTAAATTTTTTCTTAGACTTCTTTGGCATACTTGTAGAACCATGGTTTGCATACTGGGCAGGCGTGGGTGGAATGGAGAATGAAAAATTTCATTCCAACATGAATTTCAGTTATTTGGTCAGAGCAGATAATAACCATAATAAGGAGGAAATCATATGGTCAGCCCATTGCAACACTAAAAAGATATGAGATTGAACACTGAATGAAGTCTTTCCCTAGAAAAAAAAACATAATGCCTCTGTAGCACATTTGGAAGAATGACTAAACATTTTGCTTTTAAATTGGAAAAGACCTGAATTCTATTCTTGTTGTGACAAGAGGAATCTTTATGTTGGCTTTTTCATTTGAAAGTGAGGGAGCTGATATCCCTCACCTTCAGCTATAAAAGGCAGCAAAGATCACCTTCAATGTGGAGGTAGCAGGTTTTTTCTCCTTGAAATCTGTTTTTTTTTCTTACTACATACTGGCAAATCAGTCAGAGATCACATGCATTTAACAGACAAATACTACTAGGCAGTGGATGACATAATGTGCAGATGGAGGATTACGTAGTGTAGATTGTGTGATGTCTGAGATGAGCCCTTGGATTCCTTGAAGGTGTTACATAGTAAGAAAATACGAAGAATAATATATTCTTATTACTGTTATGTGATAAAGGAGAGCCTATATCTGTGTGTCAGTTGTCGTGGTTAAATTGTTGGAGAAGCTAGCGAGAACCTGGATCCAGAATTGGGTTGACAACAGTGGTATTGGAAGTTTTTATAACAGTGGTATTATTTTTGATGAACAGCATGGATTTGCTAAAGGGAGGTCATGTTTTAGTAATCTACTTCCGTATTACAATAAAGTGGCAACTTCATTGGACAAAGGAGATAGATACACAGTGGTATAGTTAGATTTTGCAGAGGTGTTTGACAGATTACCACATAATAGATTACCAAATGATTTTAAGGAATGCTGATGGTAGGGAGGTATCTGAATCAGTCAAAATAGTAGAATTACTAAGTGTTAGATCATGAATGAGGCTTGCCTAGACAGACCCTCATTCAGGATCTAACAAGAACGGAGCCTAAATAAAGAAAATACCTGTACTGCTGGTGAAAAGTGTACTAGAAAGAAATAAGGAAAGGGGGTGAAGTGTATCATATAATTATCTATTAAGTGTTCTATTCAACCAATGGAGAGGAAACATTGTAAAATATTAAAATGTGTGAAGTAAAAGGGAAATATATGTGTGTAAATTGGAAGTGGAAAATAATATGTGTAAAGAGGAACAGAAGAATAATATGTGTAAATTGCAACAAAAAAAAAGGAAGGGAATGTTGACAATCAACTCAAGGACAGATTCTATGAAACTGTGCATGCCACAGTGATGACTAAGAGCCATAAGGTCATGACCTTGATAAACCCATTGTTGAACCTTACAAGCAAGATTTCACAAATTCCCTGGGAGGAGCTCTCTCACGGGTTCGAGATGAAACTCTTTGATGCGACCATGACTGTAAGCTGCAGGTAAAAAAGGAAGTTGATGGTCAGAAAAGCGAGAGAGTGGGGAAGGAGGTGAAAGAGGTATGACGTGAGAAGGAGGTTCGACAAAGAAACCTCCAAGCGCAGTCTGATGAAAAAGGGGCTCAGATCCAAAAAATGAACCCCGAACCGTGATCTCCCTTCTGTAGGGTACAGAAGTTCCAGACAAGCACCTCAAATGTTTCCCAACGACGGTGAAAATCCAGTGCGCATCAATCCATGAGATGGGAAAGCAATCTGCAGAGTGAACAAAGGTCCAACTAGGATATGCATGTGGTGATTGAGTGAGACTGCATTTTGGAAGAAATGGTAAGGTAATTTGACTTATCTAAAGTTCAAGAGGGAGCATTGAATGAAAAATTCGGTTTAAGCACATTTGCAGAAAGGAAGACTGAGACTATTTTGTTAGTTAGTGGAATTTTTAGGGACATTGGATTGGTATTCTGAAGAGCCATGTTATGTAATCTTTTCAAAAGCAAAAGAATTTGTATGTGTTACCTTAGCTGTCTCCCTAAAGATACATGTCTAGACAATTCTTAGTATATACCTATGTGCATGCCCTCTCTTAGAAGATAATAGATATGTCATATTCTGAAATTGTCATGTAATGCTACTTAAAATGTTTAATTTAATTTAAGGGAATTAACAAATTGATTGATTTATGTTTCATGTATACTGATAGTGTAAAATAAAACTTTATGTTTATAGTCGAATCCTGGTCATCGAATTGTGTTTGAGAACAACATTGCCACTCACCAAAATATGGACTGTGTGAAAAAGGAGAAAGAGTGATTAAGTAATATTAAGGCTAGAAAAGGGCACGACTGCAATCTCCCAAAATTTGGAAACCATTCTGCCTGATTAGAGTCAAGCAGGATAGTTATCTAGATCAGGGAAAGGGCCCAGAGTTTATTAAGAAAGACAACTCTAACTGGTGCAGAACAAATAAATTTGTTAGAGTCCGTGTTCCAGGGAGAAATTTAGGATCCCTGGCCACAAGGAAGCAATTGATAAGTCATATTCAAAATTAAGAACCAACCCTCACGAACCACAAACCAAAAAAAATAACATAAGTGAACATTTTGTAAGAGTATACCATCCAGGCAATGATATTGCAGGAATGAGGGAACCAATCGCTTATACAGGAACTGAGGTGAATGAAATGGAGGTGAATAGCATATTATAGAACCTTAATGTGAAAACATCTGTGGGATTGGATGGTATACCAGCTCAACTCTTACTGAAGTGGCAAAGGCAATATTGTCAGTGCTCTTGACCATATTGTTTAATTTAAGTCTCAGCTATGGGTTAGTCTCAAGGAGGGGGATGGAAAGAGGAGGAAAATAGTTTCATTGCATAATGATGGCTCCAGGGCTGCTGTTGCAAATTACCGACTGATCAGCATATCAGGAGTCATCGTCAAGGTATTGGAGAAGTTGGTCAAGAGAAAAATACAGGAAAGGTTGAGAAGATGCAATTTACAGAGTCTAGTGGATAGCAAGAAGAGAGGCAATATGATAAAGACATACAAGTTGGTAAGGGGTTGTTATAGGATCAATGTTGAAGAGGTTTTTCATAAAATGGCCAGAGATCAGGGGAGAACAAGAAGTCATCCCTGAAAGTTGTATAAGGAGGGTGTGGACAAGGGAGTGAGAGGCAGGTTTTTTGCATGTGGAGTTGTGGATTGATTGGAATGCCTTGCCTGAGAGTGTGGTGTCTGCAGAGAATTTGAATGTATTTAAGGTATGGTATGATGAGCTGTGTATATGACAAAGGGTCTTAGATGAGTCTTTGACTCAATGGGGGTCTTGGGATGATGATGATAATAAACTAGAAAATACTAAAACCTATTTGGAAGGAGAGCTGGTTAAATTAGAAAAGCTAAGTCCATCTGGTATGGTTGAAAGATGACCAGTTCATATTACATTTGTACTATGTAATATGAACATACGACCGTAGACCCCACATTATTTCAGACATTAAATATATTGTGTTAGGGTTAGGGACCACGAGATGGCGGCACATTTGAGCCGTCTCTCTTCACTGCATACCGCTTAATTAGTGATAGCCTTGTGCCATCTATCTCTGATTGGTACCAGTGGAGATTGAACTGCCCACTCAGTCTCCAAACGTTAGATAGGGCTAAATGGCCTCGCCTACTCCCATATACGGGAATAAAAAGGCGTTAGCTGATTTTTTTATTTATTTTTTTATTACATTTGTTAATAACAGAAAATATCTTGACATTTCCACTTACATTAATGGAATTAGAGTAGGAATCCAGTTTGACACCAGACACTAAAACCTGCAGTTTTACTATTATTTGGCTTTACTATAACTATACTGTATTCATTTGGCTATACTATAAATTAAAGATGCCAAGAAATTTATTCTTGGTTTCATCCTTTATCCAAGTGTAAGCAAACAAAGTTTGCAAGTGAAGTCACTTCACAACTGGGCTATAGAGGCTAATGACTTCACACTTCACATCAGTTGCCTTTGTATAAGGCAATTTGATATGAAGTCATTAGCCTGTACATACAAGTATCCCAGTTCTGTTAAGTCATTAGCCTCTATATTGCAAGTACCCAGTCATGAAGTGACTGCACTCACAAACTTTGTTTGCTTACACTTGGAGAAAAATGAAACCAAGAATATAATTTCTTGGCATCTTTAATTTATATTATAATTCTTATTATAATATTTAATATAATTATTAAATATAATATATAATTATATATATAAATCAGTTAATTTAGAAAAATGAATATATATATATATATATAATGTAATAATTATTATAATTATGTGCACTGTCTTGTCAAATTATTATTTATTTATTGACTATTTCTTAGTCCTTAAAGTCACTAAAATGTGAAGTTGATGAAAAACATTTTTTGCAAGATCTTGCACAAGACTTATTTTCAAATTTTGGAGATTTAAAAGGGACTATTGCAACAGTTTTGGTGAGTTCTGTAATAAAATGGAATATATATATATATATACCCTGTTGATTTTAGTTTATTTGCTTTATTATTCTGATATTTGTCATTCTTGTTGTCTGGTGGATACCATCCCAGTTCAGTTCGCTAACCAAAATGTTAATTCAAATCTCACTTTGGTATGGATGTTTGTGCATGTCTTTAAATGGTAGATAATTTATATAGGTGTGAGACCACTGATTTGATTAGTGGAAGCTTTTTTTTTTTTTTTTTTTCAAAAAAAGTACTACTTTTAGTAACTAGAGCATGGGTGTCCAACCTTTTGGCTTGCCTAGGCCACATTGAGTGAAGAAGAATTGTCTTGGGCTACATATAAAATGTATAATATAGTTAATGTATATAAGTAACAAAACTTATTATATATTATTTTAATTTTTTATAATAACATTTAAAAAAAGAGGTCAGCATTAACACAAAACTAGTGAGATATTTGGCTTTGTTTACATGAAATCATTGCATCAATGTCTGGTTCGATGGAAGTGGTTGCAATTTGTAGTGAGTTCTCAAGGTTCTTGTCAAAAATTTTTAATCTAACTTTAATCTTCATCTGCTTCATTCTTGAAAATAATTGTTCACAAATGTACGTACTACCAAAAAGCGATGACATGAATAAAGTGTGATTGTGAAACAAAGGAGGATATTTTTCTCTGGGAAGATAGGTCTTATTCAATTATTAAATTCAATGTATTTATATGTCAACTGAAAATGGAGTCACAAATATACAAAAAAATTGTTAATGTTTTCTGAAATCTTGAAACCTATTCTCAAATTCCTGTATCAAAACGGGAAGAAAGATAGCATATTTTATATTTTTTGCATCACATAATAATGTTAAAAGTTTAATATCTTATGGGGTCGCATTACTAACAGTCCAGAGTTACGAGTTGGACACCTCTGATCTAGAGCATGGTATCTGGATTATCTAACTCTTATCACATACTTGATATATATATATATATATATATATATCATCAGCCATTGGCGATCCACTGCTGGATGAAGGCCTTTCCAAGATTACTCCAAAACTGTATGCTCAATGGCTCTCCTTTTCCATGTGACTCCTGCAAATTGATGATATCAATACACCATGATTTAGGTCAGCGCTGTGGTCATTTTAACTCTCGTGGAATCCAATCCAGTACTTCTTTTGTCCATCGTTGATCTTGTCCTCGAGCAATATGCCCAGCCCATTGCCACTTCAGATGTTTCACTCTTCGTATGATATCAGAGACTTTGGTTTGATTTCTTATCTGGGTATTCCTTTTGTGATCCAATCTTGTGATATCAAGCATACTTCTTTCCATACTAAATTGTGTTGTTCTTAATTTCTGAATTTCCTTTGCATTTAGTGTCCATGTTTCACAGCCATATGTCAATATATGAAGAATACATTGTTTAAAAACTTTTCTCTTTAGGCATAATGATAGTTAGCTTTTGAATATTGAATGTAATTTTCCAAATGCTTTCCACCCAAATATCGTGCATCTTTTAATTTCATCCATGATATTTTGTTCCATTAATATCTGTTGTCCTAAGTATATGTAATGGTCTACTTGTTTCATTTCCTCACTATTGATTTTTATTATTTCTGGTTGGACATAGCTATTGAACATAACTTGGGTCTTCTTTAGGTTTATCTTTAGGCGAGCTGTTTTGCTAGCAATTTGGAGTTCTTGGATATGAGTCTGTAATTCATGTGCAGTTGAAGTAAAGATAACTATGTCATCTGCAAAGCATAAATGGCTTAAATATCTTCCATTTGTCTTCAGACCTTGCCCTTCCCAATCAAGAAGTTTGAATATTTCTTCTAAGCACCTCTGTTTGCTAGTGTGTTCTTCAATAAGCAGGTAATTCTATGAGTTATTTTAGGGACTTTTTGCAATATGTCTCTGAATTTTAACCCACAGTCCATTAGCATCCCCAAATCCCTAGCTTCCATAATTTCTTGCAGTTCAGTTCCATCAGTGCAGTACATAGCTGATAATCTTTTCATCCCAAAATGCATAACCTTATACTTTGTCACATTTAAACTGCTAGTCATTCAGGCTGTACCCAGTTTTACATCATCAGCAAACAACTCAACATTTCACTTCAGATTTCCCATACCGTTAATGTACAGATTAAATAGCAGTGGCCCAAGCACAGAGCCTTGTGACACACTGCTAGTCATGCCTCCTACAGGACTCAACTCCTCCATGAACTACTCTCTGATGTCTGTCCATTAGCCACTGTTTTATCGACCTCACCAGTTTCATATTGTTTCCCATTTGCTCCAGTTAATGAAACAAAGTTCTGTGCATTACCCTGTCAAATGCTTTTGTAAAATCTAGCAGTATTATCGTGTAATCCTTATCAAACTTACTGAGGCATGACCTACTCTTCACAAAACTGAAACCATACAATATCTGATTTCTCCCCACTTATTCCTGAATCTTGCTTTTAACCAAGTTCTCCAAAACTTGGACCACCACCACTCCTACAGTGTTGATCAGTCAATAATTTTCTACTTTTGTGTTGGAGCCTCCTTTATGCAATGGAATTATTTTCCCTTCTTTCCATTCTCTTGGGACTCTCACAGAGCTGAGATTCAAATTAAACAATCTGATCAAAGACGCTTACATTACCCTAGCACATTTTCATGATATGCAAGCTGATATCCCATCTAAGATCATGTACATGTTTGCTTTATCTACCTTTGTTTCAATATTAGCCCTTGTTATATCTGTTACTGCAATATCTCCACCTGGATAATATACATCTTTGCAAAGCGATCGCTGAGTAATTCAACCATTTCATCTACTTCAGTCACCTCCCTACCATCAGCATTCATCAAAATCATTCTTCTTTTTACTTGCCACATACTGAAGAACCCCTTCAGATGTTCCTTGCTCAGCTAATTTCATCTCATACTCTTTGTTTGCCTTCCTTACACACCAGTCACCTTTCTGACCTGTTCTTTATACTGGTCACAAAACTGCTGATCACCTTTCTTTTTAAATGTATTCCACAAGCCTTTCTTTTTTAGCAGTTGATGCTTAATGATATTACTCATCCACTTAATTCCTACTTTATTTATCCTCCTGAATCAGGCATGCATTCTGCTATCCCCCACCTTCAAACACCTCCTTGACTATTTCCCATGCAGTATGCATAAATTCCATTTCCATTTTCCCATGTGACCTTTACTCCTTCCAGTCTATGTCCCTATAGTTGAAGTACCCTATAATAATTATCCATCCTCTACTCATTGAGTTTATTTGCCAATCCATATCCTTCACATTATTCTTTGCATTTCCTAGCCTACAGCAGCAACCAACTATATATTTTGTCCTGTTAGTCTCTATCTCACACAAGATGGCCTCAAATGTACTACTTTCTATTTCACTGATCTGCTCTTGAAAGCCATCATTAGTAATACCCCTCTCCCAATTATATTTTCTCTGTTCACCCTGAAAATACTACAGCTTTCTCACTAATACCAATAACCTTTGTCCAAGAAGAGCTGACTAATGTCCAGCTTCTCCTTGTTCCAAATGCTTCATGCATTAGTAACATAAAACTTAATTGCCTCCTTTTTGCACAATTATCCCTACACTTTATACTGACCATTCCATTCTGCTTTTCTATCTCATTCTGCAGAATATCTACATCCCCTTTATCAACTATTATCCTTGCCAGTTTTGCATCATCAGCAAACAACTGAATATCCTCTCTTAACTCATTCCCTATATCATTAACATACAAATTAAATAGCAGTGACCCTAGTGCAGAGCCCTGAGGTACTCCACTTGTCATTCTCCTTGGTTCCATGCCACCATATACTACTCTCTGGCATCTGTCAACCCCCACTCTCCATCCATGCCACCAGTTTCATATCCATTCTTATTTACTCCAACTTATGTAATACTTTTCCATGTGATATTCTATCAGATGCCTTTGCAAATTCCAGCAGTATCATGGTGTATCCATTTCCTATACCTAAATCCTGTTACTATTATAAAATGTGAGTAAATTACTAAGGTAGGATCTACCTTTTACAAAGCCACCCATGCCTGGAGTTTAGTTTTAGCCAACTTTACCAATTCTTTAACTGCCACTCCTGAGATACTAATTGGTCTGTAATTTGCTGCTTCTGTCTTCGATCCACTTTTATGTAATGGAACTATGCTAAACTCTTTCTGCTCCCTTGGAAATTTTTCAGAGCTGAGACTTAGATTAAACAACTTCATCAGAGGCACTGACAGTTCTCCTGCACATTCTCATAGTACACAGGCCAGCATGCCATTCAGTCCCTCTGCCATGTTGACATTGATATTTTTCAATATGCAATTATTTCTTCTGTTTGTGTCACCTTCTTACCATCAGTATTGATTATAGTCATCTTTCCATAATTAATCTTCCCATTATCCACTATACACTGAAAAATGTTTTTAGATTTACTTTAGCTTATCTAATTTTCCCTTATAATCTGCTTAACTTTTTTTTTTTTTTTTTTTTTTTTTTCCATACTGGTAGTTCTTCTTGCCTGCACATTGCACTACTCACAAGTAGGCTGATCACCTTCTTTCTTTATATTCCCTACACAATATTTTCTTTTCTTCTTCTTCTTTTTTTTTTTTTTTTTTTGCACTTCTTACTTTATATCTCTACTCATCCACCTAACCTCCACTTGGTCTTCCTGACTATGAATATGCAGTCAGTGTGAATACTGCTTCTCTTAAACAATCCCTGACAACTTCCCATGCACTACTGACATTTTTTCCTTATAGCTCCTTAAGCCAACTGTTCTAAGCTGCCTCTTAAGTCTCTCATAATAGTCTCTCAACATAAACTCTTTCTTGACAGAGACAACCTCCCAGTGCAGGTCAATTTCCCTGATTGGAGACAGAGTGTCTGCCTTGGTTATGGATACATCTTCTGATGCTATTACCAGATCCAGTATGCTGAAACCACTGGTCCCCTCTATGGCATACTGTTTAAGGTAGATATTCCTTACCAACTGTATAAATTCCACTTCCATTTTACCATGTCCCTTTTCTCCCTCTAATCTGTGTGTTCATAAGTCTCCCATAATAATTGCTTGGGCTGCAGTCATGCTAATCTGCAAGATCCACATCTTTCCATACACCTCCTGGTCTATATATCAGCAACCAACAATATATTTAGTTCTGTTGGTTTCTATCTTACACCAGATAGCCTCGAGTGAGTGAACCATCTCCCTCAGAACTAATATCCTCCTTCATTTCTATTTTTGTTAGATGAGATTCTTCTGCTATCATCAGCAATATCCCACCTCCTGTCTTATTTTCTCCCTATCCTTTCTGAAAATACACAGATGATATAGTTACCTCCCTGTAACTTTATCAATATCAAAATGTATTTCAATACTCCTTAGATCTACAGTTACTCTTGCATAATGTCATTACCAATAATTCAGGTTTGAAACCAGTGAAACTGCATTCAGCCTTCTGTAATCGTTTCTGTCCACACACTTATTTTCCCTAGGTTTTGCTGAGTTTCCCTGAGTTTGTTCTCCCAGCCTCTTCACTGAACAACACACACACACACACACACACACACACACACACACACACACACACACACACACACACACACACACACACACACACACACACACACACACACACACACACTCTCTCTCTCTCTCTCCAAACATCCAACTCCAAAACCATTCAGATACAGCTGATGAAGCATATATAAGTTCTTTTATTCATCAAATTCACATACATCATCTGCACGGTTAGCCTAGTGGCTTCGCAACCATATGCCCGGGAAAGGAGTGTCCTAGGTTCAATTCCCTATCAACAACGTGACGAGCTTAAGGATCTTCCTTGGCCATAGCCAAGTTAGCTAGTCTTGGGCATGGATAGCAGGGTTTTTCCCCCAGTTTAAATGGGGTTTTTCATCCCACAAACTGGTCCCAGTGAACACATATGGATACAGTCAGGAATACTTAAGACAATCCCTCCAGCCATAGGTCTGAATTGTCAGCTATGCTGGTCCCGAGCCCGGATAAAAATAGAGGGGGATTGAGGTGGTGCCATACCTCCCTGTAAAAGGGGCTCACGGCCATTGAATCAGCATACGAAATGAATGAATGAACTTCATACATCTATCATCTATAAACTGCACATATGGTTTATAGATGTATGAAGTGAATGCACAGGAAGCAGACTCACAATTTTTACTTTCTCATTCTTCATTTTTGTTTCTTTGAACTCTCTCATTTCAAATTTTTGCCTCTCTCATTGCATATTTCTCACCTCTCAAATAATTTATGCCATCCAAAATAGTCACCTCTTTCTCTTCTCCCTTCTGCAAATAATAGGCTTCACTAACATCCTTGATCTTTGCCTTGGGAAACATACATTTTTTTTCACTTTTCATTAAGCACACCTCTTATCATTGAATCTCCATACAATACCTTCTCCTTACTACTCATATTCACTTTTTCTTTCATTCCCCATCCTGCTGTACCACATGCCAATTGTTTCTTCATTGCTCTAACTTGCATTATGTCCTGTGAAGAACTCCCATAAGCTCACTATTTCACTCTTCATGTCACCTTATCATTCAGCAATTTCTTTCATACTCTCATTCATATTCAACTTTCCATATGACTTGCATTTCTTGCACTCACACATGAAACACTTCTGACACACTCTTTTTGTACTTTCACTTACTTACCATAAGCCATTCACTCTTGGCAATGAGTACATTTAACACACACACTACACTGTACAAAATATTACATGTGAAACAATGTAGTGAACATAAACATTGGTTGTCATTTTCCTCATTTGCATCAGTGCAATGAAAAACACTTTTTGAATGATATCCCATATTAAAATTCACAAAAAAAACACATGCACTCTGTTACACAGTCTAAAGTGAGTAAAATACTACCAGTAATAATTACTAACTAAAATTATTAATATTCTTCTTCTTCTTTTTCTTTGAGTGCCATCTCCTATCGGAGGTCAGTGACCACCTTGACAAATTTTGATCGATCCTCAGTGACTCTGAACAGTCCCTCAGAGCTCATGCCAGTCCACTGTCTGATGTCTGCCAACCAAGATTTTCTTCGTCTTCTTCCGTTTATCTTCCCTTTTATAATCAATTGAAGGATCATATTTTTCATTACAAAGTAGGTGATCAAGATATGCACTTTCCTACTTTTTATGGTATCTAAAAGTTCACGTGATTTCCCCATTTGTTCCAGTACTTTCTGATTGGACGTTTTTGCTGTCCGTGGGATTTTTAACATTTATCTATATAATCATATCTCAAAGGCTTCAATTTTTTTTATTGAAGTTGTCCTCAAGGTCCAAGTTTCTGCACCATACAACAGTACAGACCATACATACATTATTAATATTAACTAAAATAAAAAGACTTACCTGCAAGCCACGTGAAGCACAACTACTTCTACTAGCACCACTGTTATCACCACTTCCAACTTATTAACCTATGAATTCTACTTCTCCCCAACCGCTCTAATCTTAATCATGATCCCAGATACACAAACCAGCCTATAATTGGCAGCCTCATTCTTATCTCCTCTTTTTTTTACCCTAATTTTCTTGAGACATACTCCATTGGAAGATTCTTGTTAAACAGATATGTCAAGGCTGCTGTTAAATCCCCATATCATTCTTTTAAGAATGATACAGTTGTCATGTCCTATTGTTATTAACATCAAGTTTGCTTATTTCTTCCTGCTCACTCACTATCAATTTCTCCTGCACCATATGTTCTACACTCAAGCTCCTCAAGACGTTACAATTATGGGAGTCAAACACCCTTATTAACTGCTTATTATTGAATACCTCAACCATATCTGCAGCAATTACCAATGTACTATTTTTCATCCACTAACATCTTCCTATAATCATTGAAGGATTTCTACTAATACAATACTTATATGCAGTCGAAAATGAACATGATAGCTGTTGGTACAGTCCAGGTTTGATGAACTATATGACCAGACAAGGTATGTCCAAATGTCATGTACAATGAGGCACTGGTTTCTATTTCAGCTGCTGTGGCAGATTACTTCACTAGCCTCCTTGAAGCAACAGGGACAAGGCATCAGAATACTAGGCTGTCCATTTTATGGTTTTCTGGACAGTGAGTCTTGATTTATCTCTTTGACTCTGAATGACATCAGTACAGCGTTCACACTCCAATATTTCATAACTTCTTCTAGTCTGAACTTTTTTTACTGTAGTATCTCCCAGAAAATAGTAAATTTTAGATACTTCTCAAAAGAAATACTGTCTTTGGAAGATGTTTAATGGCTTTGGACTTTCTATTTATAAGAGGCACTGATGCCTAAGTTCATCATAATTCCGGGTAACAAGGCGTGGGCATTTTGAGCAAAGGCCAAATATTTGTATTTTCTATTTGCTGTACAGGTTGTACAGCAAATAGAAAATTGATGTACATGGTGATACTGTCAAGAAAAAAAAATTTAATTTAATTTTAAAAAATGACAGTGATGTATATACAGGTGCTTTGTTTAAATAAATTAGTAAGAGTATTCCTGGTATTATTATGTATTAGTTTTTTCATGATGTAATTACTTCAGAATAGAAGCAGAGATAAATAAATACATAATCTTTATGTAATTATCATGCATTATATATCATAGGTATGCAATAGCTAATAAAATTGCTAAGTAATAAAATTGCTGTGGTCATGTCATATTGACAAACTATAGACCAGTTTGTATTTCCTCAGCAGTTAAGATTTTGGAGAAATTAGTGAGGGATCATTTACAGCATTGGGCAGATGAGAGTACTGGTATCTGTGAGGATCAGCATGGATTTGTTAAAGAGTACTCTTGTTTTAGTAAACTAATTGCCTTTTATAATAAAGTAACAAGAGCAGTTGATGCTCTTGTTACTTTTTGGATTTTACAAAGGCATTTGATAGGGTGCTACACGATAAGCTGATATTTAAGTTGCAGCACATGGGCTTGGATGTCAGGTTAATCAATTGGATTGGGGATTGGCTGTCTGATAGATATCAGAGAGAGTTGTGTATGAGGAATGGTATCAAAGAAGCAGCAGGTTACAAGTATGGTCTCACAGGACTGTATTGTTTAACCTTTATATCAATGATATTTTCAATGGGTTACAAGGGGATATTCAGGTGTTTGCATATGATGTGAAGCTGGGAAGGGTTATTAGTAATAGTATATCATCTTCCTTCAAGAGGATTTGGATTGCTTCTCCAATTTGGAGGTTAACAATAATGGTACTTCTGTCATTCTTTTGATCTCATAATAGCATCAAACCCAAAAAGTCCTTTGTCTACCAGGAGATCTTCTTCCCTCTAATTTTCCCTTCAGTATTTCCAGAAACATTTCCCCTGCTGATCCTCTTAATGTGTGTCCTGGCATCTTGCACATTCTCTTTATAAGGTCTTCCATGAGTGCTCTTGTGGGTTGAATTAACTTCAATACCTCTTCATTAGTTTTTTTTTCTCATTCCAAGAAATCTTCAGTGCTCTCCTATAGCACCACATCACAAAGTCCTCAATTTCTTGATTAGGGATTTTGTATATGTCCGCATCTCACATCCATAATTTAATGTGGACCATACATAGGATTTTATTATTCTTATTCCAGAGGTCATTAGTAATTTATTATTCCAAAATGTTTCTTTTGCTTTAGCTATGCTTGATTTTATTTCCATAACTGTTGTTCCATCTTCTATAATCATTACTCCTAAATAATTATAAGCCTTTACATTTTGAATGAATCATGTTGATGCTCTTAAATTTGCTTTGTTGCTGTTTTTTGCTTATTACCATATATTGGTTTTATCTGTATTTAATACTAAGCCATAATTCTGACTCTTTTTGATTAGTATTCATAACTATTTCTGATTTCGCTATGAAACACCTAATCATCAACAAATCTAATATTGTTAATTCTAATGCCATTTATTTTTATTCCCATTTCAATTTCTTCATATTCTTTCATTATCATTTCACTGTATATATTGAAAAGTATAGGGAATATTATACATCGTTCTCTCTTGAAATAACCTTGTCTCTTGAAAAAAAATGGTGTATTATACACCCCTCCCCCCTGGTATCTTGAAAGAGGAAGGTCACTTTATGACCTTCTTTAAATATGTCTTCCTATCAACCTCCACATTACATTACACTGTCTCATAACCATTGCCACTATTTCCCTCTTTCATGATGTTGATGATAGCAGGGAATTATGTGGACATAATTCCCTGCTATCATCAACAGCACTTCTCCTTCCTTCCTGTCATGTCTATCCTTGCAAAAAATTCTGTATCCTTCAATTTCTATTCCTGTTAGTATATCATCTTCATTCAACCATGTTAGACTTATTCCAATGGTTTTGGGGTGAGTAAACTCAATCACTGAAACCATTTCATCCCTCTTCTTTCTGATACTTTGGCATTTGTAAACAAACACAGCAGTTCATTTTTAGGTCTATGACCAGTCCTATCCAAGCCACTTATTGGTTGTAATTTCTCCACCACACCTTTATCACCACTTACCACTTACTCAGTCTCAACTTCTTATTTTTATATTTTAATTGTTGGCTTGTTATTTTCTTTTGGTTATTAAGAAATTTTATTTTTGAATGTAACTCTACAATTTTATTTTCTTTCTCTAATTTCTCTACTTCTAAGCAATTATTATTGATTCATCTATGTTTTTCTTCTCCACATTTAATTTTTATTTGTCTATTTAATCTTTTATATTCTTCATTTCCATTGGACTTATTTTTCCAGGTTCTTCTTTAATCCTTTAGTTCTAGTATCTCTTCAGTTATCCATGTTTTTTTTTTTTTAATTTACTCTGTGTTTTTTTAATACATTTTTCTGCTCCAGTTAATATTGCTTCTTTTGTCTTGATCCATTTATTGGGGTCTTCCTTTTTTTTCAGTATACTATGCTATATTATTCTGAAATAAAGTTTGGTTTTACTGTAATTTATCCATATCCCACTTAAATGTTCTAAATCTGTTAGTTGTTTTTTTTTAACTTTATTGTAATTCTCACAAGTCTGTGGTCTGATCCATAGTCGGCACTTGGCATAACTTTTGCATTTGTTATTCTGTTTCTATATCTCTGACTGATCATAATAAAATCTATTTGAATAGTATATGTAGCATCAGGAGATCTCCACATATACCTTGCTTTTTCTTTTTGTTCATAAAAAGTGTTTGCAATTATCAATTTATTTTTAAACAAAATACAATACATCTATCACCTCTATCATTTCTTATTTCAATATTCATATTGGTCTACAACAGAACTTATTCTTTCCTTTCCTATTTAGGCCAATCACTCATAATGATTAGCATCCTATCTTTCAGTCCTCCAATATCTTGAATAGCTTCCTTTATTTTCTCATAAGATTCTTCAATTTCTTCATCATCTTCAGATGTGGTGGACACATAAATTTGTATAATCACAAGTGGTTTAGTTTTCTTTCTATTAAAATTGATATTATTCTTTCAGATTTCCTATTAACATTAATAACTGAATGTGAGTACTACTTTCTAAACTCACGTCCTCCACTTCCCATAACTTTATATTCCTTTGGAAGAGTAGTTAAAAATTCCATATCGCCTTTCCAGAATGTCTCTGACAATCCGACTTCTTACCCCCATTTTTTACTTTTACACATTGATTCAATCCTCTCACATTCCATGTACCAATTTTAACACTGTGTTTATTTCTTTTATTTCTAACTTCCTTGATTTCTGCAATATTCAATTTCTCACTTTCAGGCTGACAGATCCCGAGACAGTGATAAGGGCCAGTCAGATCACATGCCATATTCTTTTTACATCTTTGACCTACCAAAATTTTCATGGGGGCTAATACTGTAACTGGACCCCCAGAACCAGTTACAGTGTCCACAATTAAGGTGGAACGAGTACCTAGAGAGAGAAGGCAGATCCTTACTGCTTAGTTTAATAAATTCAGCAATATAGGAAAGATTCACTCCAATTACTGTAATAGGGAAAAATGAAGAGGGAAGAAAGCCAAGTCAGAAAGAAGAGTAGGGACCAAACTACAGATAATAGTAAGGTTTCTGGTATTTGAAATAAAATGTGGTCCAGCATCAGGTTTCTAGGGGTTGCCATTCCTGTACTAACTATGTGTGAGTCCTTGAGAGTGCTTATTTACAGTCATTTACAGTCATAATATACAAAAAATGCCAATGTCATCGTGGCTTTGAGTGGTTAAAAATAATAGGCCAATAAGCCAAAAATAATAGGTCAAAATAAGTTTGACCAGTGTGGTAAATAAGGAATGTGTAAATAAATAATGACTTTTTTTTAATTGTTAATATCCACAATTTTATGAAGTATTTTGATTTGTGATACTTTCAATAGAGACATTCTAATATGATAACTGCTGGTGAGCATTCCATATTCTTTATTCTGGATCCAACATGTGAGATGTTAGTAGCAGATATTTATTGTTCTGGTGAGGATGTGAAACCTTTGAAACATGAAATAAGGTATATTTCATTTTCTCATATTTCAAGTAATAAATAAAAAAATTGAAATGTTTGATTAAAATGCCCTTTAATTGTTGAGTAAAATAAAACTAATTTTACTCATCAGCTTGTTGTTTATGACCATCATAAATGGCATTTCTAATATAAATAGATTTATTATTATTATTACCATCCCAAGCCCTCACGGAGTCAAAGACTCATCTGGGAGGTCCTTTTATCACACACACAGCTCATCATACTGTGTTTTAAACACATTCAATCTCTTTGCAGACACCACATTCTCAGGCAAAGCATTCCAATCATTCACTGCTCTGCACGAAAAAAACCTGCCTCTCACTCCCCTACTCACACCCTCTTTATACAGTTTCCAGGGATGACCTCTGGTTCTCCCCTGATCTCCCACTGTTCTCTGTAAAATGTCTCCAGCATTGATCCTATAACAACCCCTTACCAACTCGTATCTATCCTCTTCCTCCTGTCCATCAGACTCTGCAAATTACATCTTCTCAATCTTTCCTCATACTCGACATTCCAGAGGTCAGAAACTACCTTAGTCAGTCTCCTTTGGACTCTTTCCAACATCTCTTCATCCTTCTGAAAACCCGGTGACCAAATCTGGGCACAATAGTCCATCTGTGGCCTAATCAAAGCCTTATACAACGGAACAAGAATCTCCCTACTTCTACATGTCAGTGTCCTCCGCATCATTCCCAGAAGCCTTTCTGTTGTCTTCACAATTTTGGCGATGTGTTCCCTAAATGCATTATGCATTATTCATTTATTAATCATGAATATAACTGACCAGTTTTTTCCCTCAAAATGATGTGACATCATATAATCATAAACTCCATGCTGAAACAGTATCAGACAGAAACTATTATATAGTAGTCCTCCCCTTATCCAAGACCCACAGTGGATGCCTGAAACCACAGATAGTACTGAATCCTATGTATACTATGTTTTTTCCTATACATAGAAGGGTGGTTTTAAATGTTCTTGGTCTTGACCATAGATGGCAACACTATCCACAAGAGATTTTTTTCTGAGTTCGTACATCTATCATAAGCATCCATGTGAAATTGCAAGTCATTTTATCAAGCATTTTTTTTATACAGCTGTTCTGAAGCAAAAGTGTTGTCTGTATTATCCCTTGAAATGGATAAAATTGAGTATCGTGTGGTTATAAAATTCTTTGTAAAAGAAGGTTTAATGCCAAAAGAAATTCATGTGAAGTTCATAAAAGTTTTTGGGCACTCTTCTCCTTCGTTTTCGACAATTAAGAAATGACCTGTGGAATTTAAATGTGGCCATACCAGCCTTGAAGATGATCCATGTGAAGGAATTCCAAAAAGTGTAACACCAGAAATCATTGAAAAAGTGCACGATATAGTATTGAATGACCGGCAAGTCAAAATGTGTGAAATTGCTGAGACTATAGGCATTTCAAAAGAATGTGTAGGATATATTTTGCATGAAGAATTGCAAATGAAAAAGCTTTTCTCAGGATGGGTGTGCACAAGGAGATCAAAACGCCCTCACGTGAAAATCTCTGAACAGTGCTTGGAGTATTTTAACAAGAATAAAAACTAATTTTGTGTGTCGATTTCAACACTTTAATTATCTTGAAAATGGTAAAACAGTAACTGGGGAATATTATTCCTATCTTTTAACCAGACTAGACAAAAAAAATTGTGAGAAAAGACCTGGTTTGCAGAAGAAAAAAAATCATCTTTCATCAGGACAGTGTACCTGTCAACAAAAGTGTTTTGGCAATGGGAAAATTAAGGGATCTGCACTATGAATTGTTGGAACATCCACCCTATTCCCCAGATTTGGCTCCCTTTGACTTCTGTCTCTTCCCAAAACTAAAACTCTTCCTTGCTGGTCAGAGTTTTTCTTTGAATCAAGAGGTGATTGCTGCTGTAGAGGGATATATTATTATTATCAACACCTAACCTCCATGGAGTCAGAGACTCATCGTGGGAGGTACTCACCGTTGCATGCAATGCTCATCCAACCTCATCTTAAACCGATTCAACGTGTCCACATCCACAACGCACTCAAGCAATGCATTCCACTCACCAACTACCCTCCATGCAAAGAACCTGCTTCTCACTCCTTTGCTCACACCCTCCTTATACAGTTTCCAGCAATGGCCCCTCTCCAATTCTATGAAACATCTCTTCCATGTCTACCTGATAACAGCCCCTGACCAGTTTATATGTCTCAATCATATCCCGCCTCTTCCTCCTATTCACGAGGCTCTTCATCTTACATTCTCTCAATCTGTCCTTGTACTACACATTCCATAGACCACTGACTACCTTTGTGAATCTTCTCTGTACCCTTTCCAACATATCCTCGTCAGCATGAAAACCCAGTGACCAAATTTGTGCACAATAATCCATATGAGGCCTGATCAAGGCCTTATTCAATGAAATCATAAACCTCTCTATTTCTGCATGTCAGGGTTCTCCACATCATTGCCATTATTATTATTATTATTACGCACCTCCAGAGAGCCCAATGACTCATTGAGGGGGGATACCTGCTCTACAGCTCTGTCTCTACCACTCAATCCACCAACTGACTACAACTACACCAACTCCATCTACCGCTGACCACCACTAGTATTTCCAAAGACAATCACAACATCCATGCCCACAGCACATGAACCTGCAGCCTTTTGGCTGGAGAGTAGACTGCTCGATGTGATTTTGATGTGAAATCACATCACACATTCACATCACATTCGATGTGATGTCTTCACAACTTGTGCAATGTGTTCCCTGAATTTCAGGTCCTTGACCACCATCACTGCTAGATCTCTCATCTCCTCTACTTCTGCTAAAGTTTCCCCACCAAGTGTATACTTTGCATCCCATCATTGCTTACCAAATCTCAAAACCTTACACTTGTCATCATTGAACTGACAGTTCCACTTGCCTGCCCATTCATGCAATCTGTTCAAGTCCTCTTGTAAGGCATTAACATCAGCCTGATTGTGCATTGCTCTCCCCAGTTTTGAATCATCTGCAAACAGCTGGATATCACTAGTTAATCCCAACCCAATATCATTAACATTCAAATTGAATAACAATGGCCCCAAAACTGACCGCAGTGGCACACCACTAGTGACCTTTCTCTTTCGAGATACTGCATCCCCATATACAACTTTCTCATTCCTATCTGACAGCCAGTCACTGATCCAACACAGAAGTCTGTTATCCAATCCCATCTCTTTCAATTTATTTAAGAGCTTGTCATGTGGCAGTCTATGAAAAGCCTTTGCAAAATCGAAGTCCACTGTATATGCAACTCCTCTGTCCAAGGTATTTGTTACCTTGTTATAGTACATAAGTAAGTTAGTGAAACATGATCTCCCCTTAACAAACCCATGCTGATAACTGCAGAGAATACTGCTCTTATCAACCCATTTCTGTACCCTACTTTCACCAATCTCTCCAGCACCTTCACCACAACTCCAGATATACAGATCGATCTATAATTTGAAGCTACAGCCTTATCACCATCTTTATGCAGTATAACAATTTTATCCTCCTTCCACTCCCTTGGAACCTGTGCTGTTGCAAAACTCTTGTTAAACAGGCATGCCAATGCTACTGCCAGTTCTCTGGAACATTCTCTTAAGATGCGTGGTGACATTTCATCAAATCCTATTACTTTATTAACATCAAGATTATTTATTTCCTCAAATACCTCCTGCTCACTCACAATTAAGCCATCCTCTCTTATGTTCTCTACAATTAAGTTCTTCATGATTCCACCCTGATCAGGATGAAACACACTTATAAATTGATCACTGAATACCTCAACAATGTCTTCTGCAGCAGTTACCATTCTACCACTTTCATCCCTTAACTTCATCTTTCCATGATCATTCTTCCTTCTACTTGCCACGTATCTAAAAAAACTCTCTAGGGTTTTTCTTAGCCTGATTTGCTAATTTCTGTTCATACTCTACTTTTGTTTTCCTTACAAACTAAGTCACTCTCCTGGCTTGTTCTTTATATTCTTCATATGACTGATTACCATTATTCATCTTGTACTTCCTCCAAAGGACTTTCTTTTTTAAGATTTCATGCTTAAGCTCCACATTCGTCCATTTTACGCCAAACTTATTCAGCCTTTTGGGCTTTGGGATACATTTGTACATTGATGCTATTATATATTTCTTTGTCGGTTCCCATGCAGTATTTATTTCCTTATTGCTCAACCTCTCATTCCATGTTATAGCTCCAAGCTGTCTCCTAAGCTTGTCATAATCACCAGCCTTATAATTCCACATATATCCTTTCCTCGCAAAAGCCTGCATATGACTAGCCACAACACAGGTGATTACTTCATGATCACTTTCATCAACTGGAGGAAAATGTGAAATCCCTCTAACAATTACATCCTCTGTTGAAATGATGAGATCTAGAACTCTTGATCCTCGTGTGCCTTTCTTTGCATGCTGCCTGAGATAGTTATCTCTCAAGAACTCGAGAAATTTACTTTCTTTATTCCCAAATGCTATCTCTTCATTCCAATCTATACCTCCATAATTAAAATCACCCATAATAATTACTCTTCCTTTGTACAGTAATCCAAGTTGTTTATACATTTCTTCATCACCACCTTCCTCATTCCCAGGCCTATAGCAACATCCAACTAAATATGTCTTCCTCTCAACCTCCATGTTGCACCACACTGCCTCATAACAATTGCTACTATTTCCCCCTTTCGTGTCTACCTTATGTGGACTTAATTCCCCTGCTATCATCAGCAGCACTCCCCCTCCCTTCCTGCCCTTTCTATCCTCACGAAAAATACTGTACCCTTCCATTTCTATTCCAGTTACGATATCATCTTCAATCAACCATGTTTCACTTATTCCAATGATTTGGAGCCGAATAAACTCAATCACTGAAACCATTTCATCCCCTTTATTTCTGATACTTCTGGTATTTGTAAACAAACACAACTGTTAATTTTAGGTCTATAGCCAATCCTATCCAAGCCATATGTTAGTTGTGATTTCTCCACTACACCTGCCAAATCACTTTTATCACTGCTTACCACATATACCTCCCCAGTCTCCACTTCTCCACCCACATTGCAATGTACTCCATCCTCATACACACATTCACTGCCACTTTCAACATTCACTCTCTCTCTATGCCACGTCTCTCTGTCCACCCGAGCTCCCCCCGTTTCCCTGTTCCTCTTGTATTCCCTTTCTCTCTCATATTTTGCAGATCTTACTGCAAAACAACTACAGGGACGGGATAATGACATTAGAGCATTGCTGGAATAAATGCATTAGTCTTAAGGGAGATTATGTTGAAATAAAATATAATTTTGAAATTATAAATTTGTTTTTTCATTGTTCATTTGCACTGTGATAAAGTTTAATGTATAAATTTGGCAAAATAAGAGATTAACAATAACTAATAATAAAATAGAACAATTATAACAATATACTCTAATAAAAGTTATGTGAACATGAATATAAATAGAATCTTTGCAACTTCAGCATATGATTTTTTTTCTTTCCTTATGAAGTCAATTACTTTCACCGTTTTACTTAAAGGAAGCACTTTACAGCTTCATCTTTAGCACACCATAACAGTTGATCTGCTGACTGAGATGGCTACTTGGTGATTAACAGGAGGGTAGCTTATACAGTGCAGCATGGGTACGCTGGACAAAGCGATGATTCACATCTTAAGTGGTATGGCACAAGATTTCATCATACTACTCAGAATGGCGCACAACTTAAAACTTATGAATTGTTTATTTCTATAATTTTCATTTATTATTTTTGGGTCGTGGTTAACCGCGGATAATAAATCACGGAAAGCGAACCCACAGATAAGGGTGATGAGACTACTGTAAATTGTTGCAGTTGTCTTAGTAGTACCAAGAGATGACATAGTTACTGCCACCACCTGCAAGTTTACTCCATGTTTACAATTAGTGGAATAGGGGTGCAAGTAAAGATGTTTCACAAAGAACATTGTTTGCGAGTGCCAGCAAATGCATATTTTTCACTTTATATTTCATTCCTGACTTCTTCGAATGGTGACAATGTTTATCTGGGTTGTGTGTGTGTGTGTGTGTGTGTGTGCATGCGTGTGTGGAGGGAGAATAGATAGAGATAAGGAGTTGTCTTTGTTCATTGTTTGGCAGCACACTGAACAGACTACTATAATACAGCGTGATTTTCCTATTTTGATATTTTGCCCTTGTGCTCATGCAGCAAGTATATAGTTAGCTCACTAGGACACTTCTTGAGCATCTAATATATTATTATTATCTGAGACCTCTACGGAGTCAAGGACTAATTGAGAGAGAATAAAAATCACCCAAACTAGTTGTCATACCTTCTATTAAAATCATTTACACTAGATTCTCCTAGAGGAAAACTATTCCAGTCACTCACTGCTCTGTGAGAGAAAAACCTCTCTCTTACCTCTTTTTTGACTCTGAACAAACTTAACTTCCTTGGATGCCCCTGTGTTCTCTACCCACCTTCCATATAATGCAAAATTTCATCAGAAAATATCTTATAACACCCATTTGAAAGTTTATAGACCTTTATCATATCACCCTTCTTTCTGCTGTTAACCAGAGTTTGTAATCCACATGCTTGCAATATATCTTCATAATCTAAATACCATGTTATTAGTTACTGAATGGGAAAAATCTCAGCAATGCAAGGGAATCTTTGAAAAAGTGCTTTAGTGAGGTGTATCCGAATTTATCCCTAGTGTTCAAAGAATAATAAGTTAGGAATGAAATGGATGTTCAACCTTATTAAGCAAGAGATTCACAAGGAAATATGTGGAAAGAATTCATGAGATAAGAGTGAGAGGTGTTATGAAATCTATAAATCACAGGCCAGAAAAGTAATGCGTATTGTGCAGAAAGCTAAATCAGAGTATGAAAAGAAATTGGCTATTCATGCTAAAGACAAACCAAAGAATTTTATTGTTATGCCACAAGCAAAAAAAAAGAATGAATGTGGAAGAATAACTTTATTGAATACAGATGGTACTCTAATGTCAGAAGATTATGAGATTTTTCAGTTAATGAGTGCTCATTTTGCTATGATATATCAACCAGGTGTTTGTAACAGGGTGCACAGTTCTACTGCTACATTGGATGAAGAGTTAGAGATGCATGAGAATGAGGTTAAAGAACTCTTGCATAACCTGAAAAGAATTTTGCAATAGGAACAGATGGATTATCAGCAGGTTTGCTAAAGGAATGTTTATCGAATTGGCTAGTCCTTTCACATATTTATATAACTAATTGAGGTTGAAGAGCTCTTGCATAACTTAATAAGTTATACATGAGTAGCACTTCACTATGTTACATACATCTGATTGATATATCTAAGCAAAGTGAGCACTCATTAATTGAGCAGTTCTCATCAGCTTCTGACACTAAAAGTACAATCTGCATTCAATCAAGTTATTCTTCCACGTTCATTCTTTCTTTTGCTTGCAACTTAACACATTCTCCTAGGTTGATCATAATTTTCAGCTTTTTAGTTCAGCATGTAGCTGAACTAAATATCATCAAGTCTTACAGCCTTATTAATATCAAGTTTGCTTAATGCCCCATATACTTCTGTGAGGAAGACTACCCCATATTATTCCTCACTCACAGTCATTCTCTCCTCCTCCTCCTTATCCACTGCTTTCAAAGTCTCCATGATATCGTGCCTCCGTAACGCAATTGGAAGAATGATGGTATGTTTCGCCCTTCAATTGGAAAAGGCCTAGGTTCGATTCTCACCTGTGACTGGAGGAATCTTTATATGGATTTTTTAAGTTGAAGGTGAGTTAGCTGATCTCATATGGAGGTAGCAGGGTTTTTCGACCCAGAAACTTGTGTTTTTCATCCCACATACAGACAAATCGGTGCTTCCAAACACATACCATTTACAGATATAAAATACTGCTGGTGGTGGGCAATCAATGGCTTTGATGTAGATAGATGGTGGTAGAGGTCCAGTGTAGTGGTGGAGACAGAGCTGTAGAGTAGGTGTCTGCCCTCGATGAGTCTTCAGACTCCTTGGAGGTGTCTTGAAATAATAAATAAATGTCTCATTCACAAGGATGAAAGACCTTTATGAACTGCTCATGAAATATCTCAACTATGTTCTCTGCAGCAGTTGTCCTTATACTATTTTAGTCTGGTGTCACATGGCTGAAGTCTATGGATGTGGCATATCACCTGAACTGTTATGCAAGTCGTGGTTTTTCTGGAATTCTCAACTATATCAAAACTTGTGCTACTACCACATGTGCTGTCATAGTAGTTACCTCTATCAGCAATTTTGTGACATTCATGTTTTGCATCAAAAAGATAATGATGAAACTGACTAAATGATATGGAAGGAGTGCTAGTGAAAGCAGAATCTGATTTATGCAAAAGAATTAGCTAAATGAACTAGAAGATACAGAATTTTCTTTTAGTTTATTTAAGAATTTTCGAGGAAAATTCAACAGCAGAATTTTCCTGGAAAATTGTATTGCAGTGCAGAAATAAAAAAAAAAAAAAAATTATTGTGGTAACTATTCTTACTAAACACCGATAATAGGAGGATGACAAGGTGCAGACTAAGTATTTGGGCTACTGAGTCACCATTTTTCTAAATTTTCTTATCCAAGTGGAAAAAACAATACCTGATATTGCAATGAGATACAGATTAGAGAACAGAAGTATATGTAAGTAGGCTATATTAATCATATTGCAACATCTCAATGCAAAAACAGGATAGAGTTTGATGGGATTTTGGTATGCATGTTAGGGGAATTTTGGGGAAAATTTATGATGTTTGACCTAGTTGTTTAAATGCAATTCTTAACCTCAGCAGGAATTAAAACAGAGCAAGATAGTTCTGTTGAACTAGGGTAGTGCAAAACAGATGTATTAAATTATAGCCTAATCAATCTCTGAAGTTATTAAGGAAAAGTTTATGAGAATTCAAATTCAGCAATGGGTGGATAGAATGTTGATACTCCTTAATGAACAGTATGGATTTGTTAATTTGCTCTCATTTAACAATAAAGTTATTCCCAAAAGAGAAGTTATATTATTACAATAAAGAATACTATACAGAAGAAGGTGAAAAATGAATTAGTGGTCGTGATAAGCAGATAGCTTTACCAATAGCTTGCAGAAAGTAGCATGCGAAGAGTTATGGTCAAAAAGTTGGGTTGTGGAACTAGTGAAGTAATCCAGGATTCTCAAACCATTGCTGTTCAGTTTGTATATTAATGAAAATGGCTTGAAGGAAGATATCATTATTTACAGATGATATAAAAGTAGCTTAGGGTGGTAACGTAGAATTCTGACATGGCGTCCCATCTATCCAAATGCAAGCAAATCTGGATAAGCCAGCTGTGGACAAATGATAATGGATGCTAGTTGATTGTTGCCATATGCAAAGTTATTCATTTAGTGTTGAAGAGATCCTGGATAACATGCTATATTAATGGAATTTTGCTCAAAGAAAATAATGAAGCTAGGATTCTCAGAATGATGGGACTGACAGGAAATTAAAATTCAGGGAACTTATTGTAAAGATTGTAAAAACAACACAGAGGATAATAGTGATGCTGAAAAGGACACTGCCATATATGAATAATGTTATCACTTTCTCTTCCTTGATACGACTTCATCTGAACTACTGATCTGACATTTGGTCTTCCATTTTTAAGGGAATGAGAAAATCATAGGGAGGTTTTTGTTTTATGAATCCATAAAAGATACGTAAAAGAACCTATAAGCACATCAGTACTGCATGTGGAATAGAGCTGAGAATTCGTAAAGTAGTTTATTGACTTTTTTTAAAATTGCAGGTTGTAGTTGATTATGAATACTTAATCCTTCATGAAAAAGTCTGTTTTAGAAGACAGAGGTAGACAGAATAAAAAATAAGAAGCAGGTTCAGTGTGTTTGCAGTTGTACTGAAGAGGAATCCTGCTGAGCATGTGTTCCTCTTGCTTTAACAGACCCATCAGAAAGTGGAGGAATGATGGTTGCCAGTCCATTGGAGTAGTGACTATGGAGGTACATGTACAACAGACACAGAACTGAAACAGTATATCTGTGAGATAGAAATTGAAATGAGTTTGTATGGAAGAAGATTACCTATGAGCCAAATTGCTCTCTTCTGGACAGCATTGAGAATTTTTAGGGAAAGTTTAGGTGTAGCACCCTAAATATGTGAACAGTGATTGGAATGTTAGTACAGAGAGAGAAATTGGATTCTGCCTGGTGATTTGTGTATTACTGAAAGGTATGTGTAGATGAGCTGAGATCCCTTTTGTGAGAGAAAAGGCAAGATGATTGCATTTGGTGACATTGAAGGTGGCAAGTAATCAAGATATTGTTAGGACAGATTAAGGGAGTGTGACCTACAAACCCTAGTGTGCAGTCAGAGGAGAGATGATGACAAAAACTTGGCAAGCTGATAAAAGATTTTATACAGTGGACATGGAACATTTCCTAACATTCTAACATTTACTAAAAGGTGAATCCTGTCAGTATATGTTAGGATGGAAGAGAACAGAGGATCATTTGTAGAAGCTGAAATTGAGTATGGAGTGGAATGGCTGAGTTTTTTCTCTTAATGGAAAGATACTTAGTGGAATGGGTTGGCAGTGAAAATAACATGTGTATCTGTGAATGAGTTAAGGGGTACGATAAATGGGATGCAAACAAAATTGGTCCACCAATTGAGTTCTTACTCTTCTTGAAGTTCCATATTATCATTTATTATTATTCAAAACTTATTCATGGAGTCACAAGGTTCACCATGGAAGGCCAACCTTACACAAACAAAGTCTATCATAACATGCTTAAAACCATTCTCTATCTGCATGCTCATCACCCTATCAGGCAATGCATTCCATGGTCTAGCCACCCTCCATGCAAAAAAGACACTTTTCACTACCTTTTGCAACTTCCAGGGATGATCCCTTATCCTTGTTCCTTCCCTTTGGTCTACTATATGAAAAATCTTCCTAGTGTGTCAGACACAATGTGGTCTGATCTGGGCTTTATGCAATCTAATCACTGCATCAGACCACCTTTATCTCTGCTGGAGATAAAGTAGTATCTTAGTATTGCAACACTCTTGGATTACCTTTGTAGTATGTCTCATAAACTTCATAGTTAAGGTGATTATCACCTAAAAATCCCTTGCCTCCTTCATTTCCATTAGTGTAATTCCACCAACAAAATACACAATCAGGCATTGGTGGATACCAAATTTCAAGACCTTACCTTTAGTTCCATTAAAGATATCCCAATTCATTTGCTTGTTGGTACAGCTTATTCTAATCCTCTTGAAGGGCCACCACATTGGTACTATTAGTAATAACCCTTCCAAGCTTCACATCATCTGCAATCAACTGAATATCACCCTAAAGTGCATTGACAATATCATTGATTATTACCATTCTCAGTAACAAGCCCTGTGAAACTTCATTTGTACTGTGAGATTTCCTTTCATTAATACTGTTCTCTATGCAACTCTGATAGCTATCAGGTAGCCCATTTCTAATCTACTTTACTAAACTGATATCTAATCCCCATGTAACTTAAATATCAATTAATCACGTGTCACCCTATCAAATACCTTTTCAAGAAAACAAAAAGACAGCATATGCCTTTTGTTCATAATAGTTCTCATATTAATTTATTATAAAAGGCAAACGAATTACTGAAACAAGTGCCTCTTAACGATATTACCCTCATCTGCCCAATTTTGAATATTATCTCTTACTAATTTCTCCAAAATTCTCCACTGTATGGAAACAAAGGGAATGAATTTGTTGAATATTTGAGGGACAACTATCTTAGGCAGTATGTAACAGAGGCTACACGAGGATCGAGGGTCTTGAATTTGATAATCTCATCAGAAGATATTATTATAAATGAAATGTCAAATCTTCTTTTAGTTAGTGAAAGTGGTCACTTGGGTGGTAGTGACCAGCCCTATCAGGTCTTTTGTTAGAAAAGATTATATGTGGAACTATAAGGCTAGTGATTATGACAAACTTAGGAGACAGCTTGCAGCAATATCATGTAATGAGAATTAGACAGGAAGGAAATCAATATTGCTTGGTCCCTACTCAGGAACTATCTGGTAGAGGCAGTGACTGAGTATATTCCAAAGGTCAGGAGATTTAATAAGGTAGGCTGTAAAATGGATGACAGATGGGTCATCCAAAATGGTGAAGCATGCAATCTGAAAGAAAAAGGCATTGTGGAAGCAGCACAAGATGAGTGGTAATAATCACATACTTGAGGAGTACAAAGGGCAAGCAAGGAAGATTACTTGCTTGGTAAGGGTAGTGAAAGTGCAGTAAGAACAGCAATTAGCAAATGAGACAAAAAGAAATCCTAGGGAGTTTATTGAATATGTGGCCAGTAGAAGGAAGAATGATTATAGGAGGATGATAAACACTGCGGAAGAAATAGGAGTAGTGTTAAATGAGCAGTTCATTAAAGTATTTCATTCTTGTGATTGCAACATAATGCAAAACTTGAGAACAGTGTCAATTGAGAATGAACCATTGATAGTGAGTGAACGGGAGGTATATGAGGAAAACAATGCTTGATGGACTTGATGGTATATCACTGCATGATATACCATCACACAGGGAATATTTCAGGGAGTTATAACTAAGGCTTCAAATTATAGGCTGATTTGCTTGTCTGGGTCAGAGTGTTGGAGAAGCTAGTGAGGATAAAGATTCAGAACTGCTTGACAGCAGCAGAATTCTCTTTGATGGACAGCATGAGTTTGCTGAAGGAAGATATTTTAATAATTTGCTTACTAGTTATAACAAGGTGACAACTACATTGGGCAAGGGGGGGGGATGCATATACAGTAGTAGTATATTTAGATTTTGCAAAGGACTTTAATAGATTGCCACATTACAAGCTAGTGATTAAATTGAGACAGATGAGATTGTATTGTAGATTAGTACATTTGATTGGAGATTGGCTGTCTGATAGGTATCAGCAGGGATATGATTTGGGTCCATTGTTGTTTAATTTGTATGGAAATGGAATTGGAAGGGGCTTAAATGATATACAGTTGTTTGCAGGTGATGCAAAGTTGGGAAGAGTTATGAGATATAGAACAGATGCTGTAGCCTTGCAAGAAGACTTGAATAGCATCACTTTAATGTAAGATTTTAAAATTTGGGAAGCACAGATGGGATGCAGGGTATAGGATTGGTGGGGATATCTTAAAGGAGGTGGAGGGACATTTTGCTACATGAGAACAACACAAAGGATTATAAAGATGTTATGATTCCTTTGTTATGTTGCATATAGATTGCTGTACACAGATTTGATCACCTGGTTTTCAAAAGGAATGTGAGTTATTCAAGAGGATTCAGAGACAATTGACTAAGTCAGTTTCTGGTCTCTGGAATGCAGAGTATGAGGACAGATTGAGAGAATGCAAATTGCAGAACCTAGTAGATAGAAGGAAGGGGGGGGGGAACATGATCAAGGCATATAAGTTGGTAAGGGGTAATTACCATATAAATGTGGATGAGAATTTTTCATAGAATGTCTAGAAACAAGAACTATTCCTGGAAGTTGTATAAGGAGGGTGTGAACAAGAGGGTGAGGAGTAGATTTTTTTGCATCAAGAGTTGTGAGTGATTGGAATGCATTTAAGTCAAGACATGATGAGCTGTGCATCTGAGAGTGGAACCTCCCATAATGAGTCTCTTGACTCCATGGAGATCTGATGATAATACTAGTAAAATTTAACAGCTGCACAAGGAATACACACTGCTCTGATCTATGGTTTAACACCTCCATTCTATCACCACTCTTATGCAATGGCACTATCTTATCTTCCTTGTATTCCTTGGACACATTTCCATTAACTAGACTTTCATTCACAGCCAGGCCAGTGGAACAGTCCGTTTCTTAGCATATTCTCTAAAACACATGGTGAAATCCTATTCATTGGCATTGCCTTATTTATTTCCAGTATTAAATACTAAGTATTTGAAATAGATTCTCCTCATGCACCTCTAAATTCAACCCTCCCCATTCCTCCAGGGATGAAATACAGTGATCCTTAAACAGCTCCATTATGTTCTACATTGGTCACATCACCCCATTTCCATCCAACAGGGTCATTTGTCTACAATCATTTCTCCTCCTCCTTGCTTCTCAACAAAGGCATTCATTTGGATTTCCCTTCAATTCTGCACAGTGCTACTTTCTTCTCGTATTCCATTTTTGCCTTCCTTACTATGGTAGTCACTTTCCTAGTTGGGTCTTATATTCCTCATGCAACTGCTCTGTGTCTCTTTCTGTTTATACGTTTTCTGTCACTTCTTTTTCATCTGTACTTCCTGTCTGATTTCACTAGTCATCTGCTTTACAACAAATCATATCATCTTTTTCAGTTGAGGCATGGTGTTTGCCATTAAAGCTGATAAATATTTCTTCTAGCTCCTGTACACTGTTGATATCTCTCCCTTTCAATTATTCCATCTACAGAACTACCTCTATATGATTTATAAGATTATTATTGTTACTGACTTTATAATTCCACATAAATTTCTTTTTCTTTGATACTTCTACATGTTTCCAGATGGTGAAAGCAGCTTTGCCTTCACCATCTGGAGGCAAAGAGATATACCTGTTGTAATCAGATCCTCTGATGCTAAGACCAAATCCAAAATACTTAATCCTCTTATTCTCTCTATATTATTATTATTATTATTATTATTATTATTATGTGACACCTCCAAGGAGTCCAAAGACTCATTGAGGGAGGGCACCTACTGTGCAACTCTTTGTCTCCACCCTCAATCCACCAACTAAAAGAAAACATTCCCCAGGTGAGACATTTGTTCCTCAAGAATTCCAGATCCATTGCCTTACTAATAGATATTGTTTATACTGCTATAGTTAAAATCTCCCATAATGATCACAAACTATGCACTTGCCAAACTTATCTGCCTGAAGATTGCTATGTACATCCCTTCTACATTCCCTCACCTACAGTATCATCCAATTAAATATCTTGTCCTGCCCACTCACCTTTGCCTCACATAATATCCCTTCCATTAGTGCTTTTCCTTCCAAATTCTCTACTCTCAGAGAACACAGCTCATCACTTATGATAAGTAACACTCTACCACCCTGTTTATTCTTTCTCAAGGCTATATAAATAATAATAAATTATAATATTTTTTTCTCCCCATAGGCACATGGTGAATGATAGTCATATAGGATATGTAGCCAGAACCAAAGACAAGTTAAATATTTATGATTGCAGGAGTGATGATAGATTTGACAGGTAATTACATTGTGAGATTTATCTAATATTCTCTCTTGATTAAACAGTAGTTTAAGCTAAACTCAGTTCCTATCTATCACAACTTTAATATTTTACTTTGACATTGGAATGTTGTTTCACTTTGCAATTTCATTCATTTGACTGATGACATATATCTAATATTAAGTCACTGAATTTTAGAAACCTAGCTGTTTAGTGTAATACAGAATTCTTGTGTAAGAAATATTATTAAGTTTAATTATAATATGTTACACATGTAGCTCATCTTAAGGTGTTGATCATTATTCATGTTACTTTTTTTAACAGTACTAACTTGAAACATCAGTTTAGGACAAAATAAACAATGAATCTATTATGCCTACTGATATTTTGCTTAACTCAAACCAGAACCTATAAAGCACAAAACCACTTGTCAGAAATATGAAGAAACAATTCAAAATTGAAACAGCAAAAGTGAGAACTAAAGTTCAAACTAGAGCTATCTGTCACTAAAGATATAGGTAGCATATGATTATCAGGCTGAAAGGGATTTAATTAATTAATTAATTTCTCAAATTTGGAATGAACTTATTAACCACACTTTTTGAGATTAGAGGAGTACTTCATTGCTAATTCTGACTCAAGCAATATCTTCTTAGATGTTGTAATGGTTTCTTGTAGCACTCCTGTTTTCTTCAATCTAATTATATGGAAAGGAATGTCTAAAATTTGCCATAATGCTAAAAGCATATGTATTTCTTATACTCTTTAGGATAGATGTTAACAATTCTTCCTGCTTTTTTTATGAATCCCTCCATCCCTTCATATTATATACTAGTGCAATGTGGATGGTCTTAGGATTACATAATTCTGTTAATCTGTTCTCAGAAACCAAGAACAGACTAAACATTAAATAATCCCAAATGTCTGTCCTAAACATGATCCTTTTTCAAGCCACTTCAGACCTGTAGAAAACTATGTAGCCTCACATCAGGTAATGAAATTATTCATCTAACATCTTGAAGACATTTGCAAATGGCTATGATAGAGTGAAATTTGAACCAACATTCTACTGGTCAAAGATAGAAAGTGCTATCCACTTCAGTAAAAAGGCAAACAAAAATATGTCCTAAATAGAGCAAAAATCAATGTTTGTCTAAAATAGGACAAATTGAAGGCATAAAGCACTTTATACACTTTTAGATATATAAAAGAATGGAATTGGTCCTTCATGACCATTTACCATATACACGTTGCATTCATTTAACATGATGGTGCAAAAGCAACTAGGCAATCTAATAATTTCTTTGAGGGAAAAATGAAATTGTACAAACATGATGATGATGGATTGCGTTTGAATGACTTTCGAATGAGAGCACTGGAGAAAGTGTTCCTGGGTTTAAGTACAATGTGTGATGTATGCAAGAGATCAGAAGCAAGAGACAAAGTGAAAAATCATGAGAGTGGTATTGAAGAGACAGAAGTGCTTGGCAGTGGAAACTGTACTAGTAGTGTGTGAGAGATGAAGAGAGAACAGAATGCTAGAGGAACACGGAAAGAGGGGAAGCCCAGGTGGACAGGGACACATTGCATAGGGAGAGTGGATGTTGAAAGTGGCAGTGAATGTGTGTATGAAGATGAAATATTGCAATGTTGGTAGGAAAGTTGAGACCGAGCAGATATATGTGGTAAGTGGTGATAAAGGTGATTGGGGAGGTGTGGTGGGGAAATTGCAACTAACCAGTGGCTTAAATAGGACTGGTTACAGACATAAAAATGAATGACTGTGTGTTTTTACAAACATCAGAAATAAGGGAGATGAAATGGTTTCAATTGAGTTTATTCACCCAAAAATCATTGGAATAAGTGAAACATGGTTGAATGAAGGTAATATTCTAGTGAGAATAGAAATGGAAGGATACAGTATTTTTTGGATACAGGATAGAAAGGACAAGAAGTGAGGGGGGGGGAGTGCTGCTGATGATGATAGCAGGGGAACTATGTTTACATAAGGTAGACATGAATGAGTGGCAGTGTGGTGTAATGTTGAAGTTGACAAGAAGTTGGATGGTGCTATAGGCCAGTGAATGCTGATAATAAATTTAGTGTAATCCTTTATCCAAGTGTGTGCAAACAAAGTTTGCCCTGAAAGTATCTGGAAAGAAAGGACTGGGGTAAAGTGGTACAACAACGGGCAACTCCTTGCAAAGGTGGAGCAAGCTACCAACACTCCTATCTCAGTATCTCCCATAATGCAAAACACATCTCCTTGCGGATATGTATGATGTTATGCATTAAGGGAAAGGCCACTACCCCAGACTAGTTTCGACCTTTATTGAGGTCTCTTCAGTGGGAGCCAGGCCCAAGTGCAGATACCAGGCAGAAGCATTAGCAAGGTCATCTCCTCCTCCTTGTGAATAGATGGAAGTGGGGAGATATGATTGACACATGTAAGCTAGTCATTGGTTGTTATCAGGTTGATATGAAAGAGAT
Source organism: Typopeltis vanoorti (assembly GCF_054136105.1). Classification (NCBI taxonomy): domain Eukaryota; kingdom Metazoa; phylum Arthropoda; class Arachnida; order Uropygi; family Thelyphonidae; genus Typopeltis; species Typopeltis vanoorti. Next base: position 12,868,332 of record NC_143563.1, read on the forward strand.
TCTTCATAGAACGGAAGAGGGAGATTCTGAACCCCCCATATTCAGAACCGCCATATAGGCAGACTCATTGTGGGAGGTTCTTCTGTCACACCTACAGCTTATTGTACCATTCCTTAAATACATTCATATTCTCTGCAGTCATCACACTCTCATATAATGCACTCCAGTCATTCTCCACTTTTCATGCGAAATGTCTGCTTCTCACTTCTTTGAAACTCTTGTTCTCCCTTAACTCCCAGCATTATATGAAAAACTTCTTCAACTTTAATCGGATGAAATCTCCTTATCAGCTTATATGTCTCTATCTCACCTCCCTCTTCCTCCTCTTATCCATTATACTCTGCAATTTGCATTTTCTAAACTTTTTTTTTTCCTCAATATTCCAAAGACTTGAAACCACCTTAGTCAATCATCTCTGGACCCTTTCTGATATCTCTTAATTGTTTTGAAAATCAGGCAACTAAAGTATAAAGCCAAAGTACCATTGTATAAGGCCTAATCAAAGTCTTATACATTGGAATATACCTGATAGTCTTTAAGTACCAAAGCCTTATCAATATCAAGTTTACTTAATTCCCCCATATACTTCCGGCTCACTCACTGTCAGTCTCTTCTTCTCCCTTTCCACTGCACTCATACTCTACACAGTGTCACATTCATGAGGAGGATCAAATACCTTTATTTGATCCTCCAAATAAAGCTGCTCATTTAATATTTCAACTATATCGTATGGTGGTTATCCTTTTACCATTTTCCATAACTAATATCATTCTTCCATAATCATTTCTTATTCTGCAGGCACATATCGAAAGAACTCCCTAAGGATTTTGTTTTGGCTTCATTAGCTAACTGCTGTTCATACTGCACTTTTGCTACCCGTAACCAAGTCAGTTTCCTGGTCTGTTGTTTGCACTCCTCATGGAGATTTATTTGTACTCCTCATGCAGATTTATCTTTGTACTCCTCATGCAGATTTATCATTTATACTTGTAATTTTATATTTACCATATTTTATATTTTATACTATATATTTACTATATTTTATATTTAATTAAAGAGCCTGTGTAGCTCAGTGGATGTGGCGTTTGCCAACCACGGTGCTTGGCCGCACGAAGGAAGACTTGGTTTCGAGTCTAGTCGGCGACTAAAGGAAATTTTTGTAAGCCTTTTTTCGACCGGTTCCCGAGTTAGTCGATCTCTGGCACGGGCAAGCAGGTTTTTCCTCCTGGAAACTTGGATTTTTCATCCTGTAAACTCAAGAAAATCGACCGTAGAACCCACATTATTTCAGACATTAAATATATTGTGTTAGGGTTAGGGACCACGAGATGGCGACACATTTGAGCCGTCTCTCTTCACTGAGTACCGCTTAATTAGTGATAGCCTTGGGCCATCTATCTCTGATTGGTACCAGTGGAGATTGAACTGCCCACTCAGTCTCCAAAAGTTAGATAGGGCTAAATGGCCTCGCCTACTCCCCGTATACGGGAATAAAAAAGGCGTTAGCTGATTAGCTTATATTTAATTATATTATTATAATTTAATTTATTCTTGTAAACAGTTCTGTTGTATGGAAGTGAAATATGGACAATAAAACAAAAAGACAAACAAAGATTAATAACAGCTGAAAAATGAAGTTTATCAGAAACACTGCAAAATATATTCTATTCAATCACAAAAGAGATGAATAAATTATGAAAGAATTAAACCAGGAATCAGTAATAGAAAAAATTAAAAAAATATAAATATAAATGGATGGATCATATTGAAAGAATGAAAACAGAAAGATTACCAAAATAAGCCTTAAAATATAAACCATTAGGAAAAAGAAAACCAGGATGTCCTTTTAAGAGATTCAATGATGACTTCTAAGGCCGGAAATCCTTGACAAGCATGATGATGGCTTGTAATTTTATCTTTCTCTAAATAAATAATCAAAGTTTGGTTTAAATTAAATGTTTATATTTCTTCATCTTTGTTAAATAATCAAAAATCAAGAAAGAATTTGCTGCATTTCATTTTCAGATGATGATGAAAATACTGAATAATACAATGGTAATTGGGTTTCCTGATTGCAATGCCCATGAAAAGAATTGCTAATAAATAGCATACTGAAGGGGAAGGTTTAATTTATTTTTTAACAGTATCAAGAGGTTCAGTGGAGAATATTTCATTTCTTTGCAAATTATGCAAAGTTGCTGAGATTCATAAGGAGTGATGATGATTGATGCATGTCCTATTAGGAAGAGTTAAATAATTTGTAATATGGACTCATTAACACATACAGCTCACATAAAGCTTCATAAATATAAAACCTTGCATTTAAAAGCAATAGGATTGTTGCTTATGTTATTTTTCTCTGTCAGGTTGTGGAACTGTCCTTTAGCAAATAGCTATGGGATCTGAAGAAAGTTGGAGGAAGCTGTTCTCTCACATGATATGATGAAAGATTGAGACATAAAACATCCAACTTAATAATAATGATACAAATGGAAATTACTCATGTAGAAACTAAATTTTTTTACTGTGGTTGGGCTAAGGAATTTTTTTCTGTTTTTATAATTTTTTTGTATTCTTTATTCATTTTTTACCTGGTCTGGAAACCCTGGGACCCAGCTCTAGGGACCAAACATGAACTTTTTCAAGCCACTGAAGGCTTCTAGTAAATGAAGACGTGATCTCAAACCAACAATGAAAATTCATCTGCTACCTAAAGATCATCACAAACATCCATGCTTATGACAGGATTCGAACCACAGTCTGTTGGGTGGAAAGTAGATACACTAGCCAAGCCAGCAAAATTACTCCAAAATTTTAGGTTGAGTTTCTCAACTATTTTCAATATAAGAATAATTAAAGAGAATAGATTAACAATTACAGATAAGTGCATGTTAGATTATATGATGTTACTGGCATTGGAAGAACACTATCTGTAATGTCACTGAATCCAAAGAAACAGCAGTTAAAATTAACAAAAAAATTAATTAATTAACAGTAGTGAGGATTAAATTAAGGGGATAAGAAACCCCTTATTATTTTCCAGCCAGCATGCGAATTTTAATTTAATTAAGTTCAAAAACTATGATATAAAAGTTTCATGCCGAAGAACTTTCGGCGAATCCAAGCGTAAGTGACCACTTGGTAGTATCACACCAAGGCAACTCAAAGCAAAGGTGGAGCAAGCTCCCTCACTATCCTTGATATTTACTCATAATGTAAAAACACAGCTCCTAGGAGATGTAATACTGTCATTACATTATGAGGAGAGGTTACTACCCAGACCGGTTTCAACCTTTTTTGAGATCTCATCAGTGAGTTGGTAAACCTGGATGATATCAAAGTTTAAGTGAAAAGAACTTACATACCTTCACTATACAAATGCCAGACAGGTGTGCCCATATATATTATTATATATTATATAACTAAGATGAAAAGCCAAATGGCTATTTTTTCTGGCGAAGTTAATTAAATTAAGGGGATAAAAAAACCCTTATTATTTTCCAACCAGTATGCAAAACTTTAAGATCGAAAACTACAATCTAAGAGTTTCATGCCGAAGAACTATTGGCGAATTCAAGCGTAAGTGACCACTTGGTAGTACCACACCAAGGCAACGTGATGCAAAGGTGGAGCAAGCTCCCTCACTATCCTTGATTTTTTCTCATAATGTAAAAACAAGAGTTGCCTTGGTGTGTGTGGTACTACCAGGTGGTCACTTACACTTGGATTCGCCGATAGTTCTTTGGCATGAAACGCTTAGATCGTAGTTTTCGATCTTAAAGTTTCGCATACTGGCTGGAAAATAATAAGGTTTTTTTTTTATTCCCTTAATTTAATTAACTTCGCCAGAAAAAATAGTCGTTTGGCTTTTCATCTTAGTATTGAGAATTATTATTATTACTATATGGTTATTCTTCATGGAGTTAGAAGACTCATTTCAAGACACCTGCACTACACATTTATATACACAGTACCTATCTACCTATCATATCTCTCTTTAAACTCAAGCACTTGTCAGGGCACTCACAACTACTCTGGCAATTTATTCCACTCATTCACCACTCTCCAAGCAAAAAAATCTTGTCCATATGCTCTTACTAACCACACTCTTACACAGTTTCCATGGATGATCTCTAGTTCTCTTATTATTTGTTATATATCGAAAAATTTCCTTTATGTCAATTTTATGAAACTACTTTAATATCTTATATAAGTTTCTATCATGCCCCATATTTTCTGTTAAACTTTGCAATCCACACACCTTCAAGCCATCCTCATACAGAGCATTCCACAGACCTGTGGCCAGCTTGGTCATCTTTGAATCCTCTCCATCACCTCCTGATCTCCAAGAATCCAGGTGACCATATCTGTGTGCAGTAGTCATGATGTAGCTGAATCATAGCCTTATAAAGAAGGATAATAATAATAACCTCCTTTAATTGTTAGTGTGTTTTTTAACATCCAAGTAATTTTTTGAGCTATTTTGTCAACTTTTGCAGTATACCCTCTGAACTTAACTCTCTATATCTCTATATTTGAAGCTATATCCTGGTAAGATTACCTTTACTATATTTAGCAAGAAGTAACGAAAATTAATTCCTCCGAAAGTAAATTGTTCCTAGTTGCTGCAGTATTCAGTGAGTCAAGATTTAATATGTGATGTACTAAGACTTTTCCCTCTTCAAATGATAAATGCTGTGTTATTGAATTAAGTGTTCATTAACTGAATGAGAATACTCTGACGCCTATTCGTTGTGATTTAGGAATCTCGAGCTTACATGAACTAAAATTGATTAACTGACCCTAGAGAATCACAAATTGAATGTCTGAATGTTCATGAGTTGTATTCTTCTGAATATCTTTAACTGATTTGATATTTAAAATTGTTTTGAAATGTAACCTTAATCAGAGTAGAGTTATGATATAAGCTCTTTGTAATAAGAAGGATAAGATCTGTATAATATAATCTTTAATTATAAAGTTTAAGCTCAGCTGAGTAGTATACTAGTGACTTAATGAGAACTCTATATTCGTTCTTTCATAATGTCCCTGTTGGAATATTGTGTTATGATGTAATTTATGGGTCACTGCATTAAATAATTTTGTTTGAATTGAATCTTGAATTTGCCTGATTTTTTCATTGCACCACTCATTAAAATATTTTGAATCTCAGCAGGAACCCTATGTAATAAAAATAAGAACCTCGGCCTAAATTCAGCTTTATAATAACCTGATACAGTTGAAGGTTGATTTATCTAAGTTGCTTTTGCAATTTCTGAATATGGAGTGGCGCAGTATAATATAAATATTCTTCACATTCGATTGATATATCAGTCCTCAACAAATTGAATTTATGACAAGAGATAATAATAATAAGATAAAACGTGATTGAGAAGAGATACGATACAATACAATACAACATCCTCTGAACTTAACTCTCTGTCCACCATTATCCTAATGGGAATAGAAAGAAGAGTATAATGTTTTTCATGAGGATAGAAAGGACAAGAAGGGAGAGGGAGTGCTGCTGATGATGATAGAAAGAGAATTTTCTCCAGGGAAATAGTGGTAATGATTATGAGGCAGTGTGGTGTGAGGTGGAGGTTGACAGGAAGACATATTTAGTTGGATGTTGCTATAGGCCAGGGAATGTGTAGGATGGTGATGAAGAAATATATAATGCAGTGATGCAATGCAATGATATATTGCAGATATGATGATTCAAACGTGGGGAGAATTACAAGTTGCACTGCTGATGTCATTTCCCCTTCAGGAAGATTCGAGTAGCCTTTTGACACAGACAAAGGAGTGGGGTTGTAGTTTTAATATTAAAACTATTAATAAAAATGAAGTTTAGAGGACATATTGCAAGTGTTGTAAAGACTGCACATCTTAATGCTACTATAATAAGAAGTACTCTAACATGTAGGGATAAGGAAGTGGTTGCTCCACTGTATAAAGCACTGATCAGTCCACACTTGGACTATTGTGCTTAAATCTGATCATCTGGTTTTCATTGTGATGTGGAGATATTGGAGAGGGTCTAGAGTGACTAAGACAATATCAGGACTTTGGAATGCTGGCTATGGAGAAAGAGAGAGGGTGAAGTAATGCGGATTGCAGAGCTTGGTGGATAGGAGGAAAAGAGGTGATATGATAGATACATTTAAGTTAGTGAGTGGGTTAGTGTACAAAGGAAGGGTAATTATTATTGGCGATTTTAATTATTGTGGTATAGATTGGAATGAAAAGATTGCATTTGGAGAAAATTAATTTTTTGAGTTCTTGAAAGGCAACATGTATAGGTGGGCATGCAAGGATTGAGAGTTTCATTTCATCAGAGGATGTAATTGTGAATGCAGTTTCACACTTTTCTCTAGTTGGTGAGAATGATCATGAAGTTATCACCTGGGTTGTGGTTAGCCATATGCAGACTTCTGTGAGGAAAGAATATATGCGGAAGTACGGCTGGTGATTTTGACTAACTTAGGAGACAGCTTGGAGCTGTAGCATGGAATGAGGAGTTGAGCAGTGAAGAAATAAATTGCTGCTTAGGAACTGACAAAGAAATACATAACAGTATCAATGTGTGAATGTATTCTTAATATCAAAAGGGTGAATAAGGTAGGTGTAAAATGGATGAATGAGAAGTTTAATCATGAAATCTGGAATAAGAATGGAGGCTGCACAAGATATATACCGGTAATTGTAATAATCAGTTGCATGAAGAGTATAAAGAGAAGGCCAGGAGAGTGACTCATTTGGTATGCACAGCAAAAGTGCAGTAAGAGCAGAAATGAGCAAATCAGGCCAAGAAAAACCCTCAGGAGTTTTTTGATATGTAGCAAGTAGCAAGAAGATTGATGATGTTAATGGATAAAAGTACATTAGGAACTGCTCCATTGGACATAGTCGAGGTATTCAGTATATAATTTCTTGCTATCTTTAATTAATATTTTCAGTGAGTGTAACATATGGTATATATACGTACATACGGTACGTATTTATATACCGTATATATACATACGGTATTTATACGGTATATAAATATTTCAGCAATTTCCGACTTTTTTATTTATTATTATTATTATTTTTTTTGATTTACAAATTGCTTTACACAATATTTTTATTATGAATGAATCACTAAGCCTATATTCTCTGAAAATGAATAATAGATCTAAATTTTTATTATAAAATATTTCCAGTACTTCTTCAAGTGCCATCTCCTAGAAGGAGGTTGGCAACATTGTCATGGAACTTTTTTCTTTCTTTTGCTGCTCTGGAACATTTATGGTAATTCAAGCCAGTCCAATCCTTAATGTCTTCAAACCACATTCTCCTGGGTCTATCTCTCCCTCTTTTTCCACCCAGTTTCCCTTCTAATATTAATTTCTGAATGCCTTCTTGTCTCTTGGATTGACTCTCACATCCAGTTTATCCTGGCACAAACATATTATTTACATAGCTTCCTTAGCCTTCAAAAAACTTCATGTTCTTTTTCTTTCCCATTCTAAACACTACTTCTCTTCCACTCAACTCCTAATACTTTATATGTCTCATATCTGTCCAACTTTGGAGTACTGTTCCCACATTTAGGGTGCAGCACCCAAGACCGTCCTAAGAATTCTTGATGATAATTCAGAACAGGGTATTCTGCTTAATAGATGACTCTTCCCTTACAGTTTCCTCAGTCACTTTATCATAGGCACTCTGTTTCAACACTGTGCCTTTTCTATAGATACTTTCATGGATATTGCTCTTCTGAATTGGCTGCTATCCCTCCACTTTCTGATAACCATGTAAGAACTAGAGCAGTGACTTGTCAGCACCCATACACTGTTCAGCTCTGAACACACCGAACTAGCTTTTCATCATCTTCCTTCCTTCGATTCACCTCTGTGCTTTGAAACAGTCTCCCCCACAATGTTTTTCCCACTGAGTGCAACCTCCCACTCTTTAAAAAACATATTGACAGGCTACAATTCTCCTTAGTCACGTACCCACACATGACACCATAGTATTATAGGTCTTGTGATCTTTCATGTGTGGGGGTCATCATTAAAAAAAAAAAAAAAAAAACTCCAGGAATCAAGCTCATTGAAGGAGAGCTGTGGATGCAATCCCTTGATCCCTCCTTAAAAAAATATTCACTGATAACACATAATATCCACTGACAACCTATTCCATTTATTCACTACATCCAAATTAAAAAAAAAAAGATCCTGGACCTCAATTTCTTCCTGCCCACACCCTTGTATGGCTTTCAGGAATGACCCTGAGTTCTTTCCCACCTGTTATGAGTTGCAAAATTTTTTATATATCTGTAAGAACCTCTTACCAAGTTGTATATTTCTCTCATATCATCTTTCTTCTGCTTCTAACTCTCAAATTACACTCCTTCATATGCAAAGTTCTACAAGCCAGATATGATTTTGGTTAGCCTACTCGATCTTTTACACTGTTTCCTTCCTCATCTCAGTGGAACCTTGAACCCAGGTGACCATATCTGAGCACAATAGTCCAGGTGTGGTCTTATCAAAGTCCTGTAAAGTCAGAAATAACCTCCTTATCACTACCAAGTTAGTGTTCTTTTCAACATTGATAAGATTAGGAGAATGGAAGAGATATATGCAAGGCAAATCAGAGTAGGAGAGAGAGAGAGAGAGAATTTAGGGAGTATGAGTGAGAGGTATGGGGGTGCTAGAAGAGGAGAAAATGGAAACAGTAGAAGAGATGGAATGAGAGAGGTATGGGGATGCTAGCAGACAAGAGGATGGAAACAGTAGGAGAAACGGAATGAGAGAGAGATATGGAAGTGCTAGAAGAGGAGAGAATGGAAATGGTAGGAGAGATGGAATGAGAGAGAGACATATGGGAATGCTAGAAGACAAAAGGATGGAAACAGTAGTAGGAGAGACAGAATGAGAGAGGGATATGGAAGTGCTATAAGTGGAGAAAATGGAAACAGTAGGAGAGAGGGAATGAGAGAGATGTATGGGAGTGCTAGAAGAGGAGAGAATGGAAACAGTAGGAGAGAGAGGTATAGGAATGAAAGAAGAGGAGAGAATGGAAACAATAGGAGCAAGGGAATGGTAAGAGGTATAATGTATGGTGACTCAATGATCTGTGGTGTTCAAGATAGGATGCGTGAGGAGTGTTTGCCAGGAGGAACAATAGAAAGGGTGGCTATGGCAATTAAGAGAGGTGAAAGGGTGGATGAGATGATTGTGATGGTAGGAACGAATGACTTGAGTGGTAATGTAAGTCGGGCAGTGAGAGATATGAGATTTTTGCTTGAGACTGTATGGAAGAAGACAGAGAGAGGAAAAATAGTGTGCGTGTTGCCTAGGTATGATAATGACAAGCTGAGCAGAAGAACAGTAATATTGAATGACATAATAGCTAGAATGTGTGACAAGAGAGGACTGGTATATGTGGATGCTTGGAGTGTGTTTGAGGAAAGAGAGGAATTGTATGCGAGAGACCGCTTACATTTGAATGAGGAAGGACGTAGGCATCTGGAGAGATTGCTGTTCTGAACGAGTCAGTGTGTCCCAGGGAGGATGATAGCAGGGTTTGGCTTCTTGTGGGAATGGACACTTGGGAGAAGGGAGACGATGTCAGGTAGCACTGAGCCCAGTGGAGTCTAGAAGGGATAATGCTGGGTATAGAAACAATGGCATTTATATGCTTTATACTAATGCCAGGAGTATCCGGAATAAGGGAGAGGAATTGGTGGCGCAGATAGCATCAGCCTGGCCAAAAATTATTGCGATCACTGAGACGTGGTTGACAGGGGATATAACAACAGGAATAGAAGTCGCTGGGTATAGCATTTTTCGTCAGGATAGGAGGGGAAAGCGTGGTGGTGGGGTACTGCTTATGATAAGTGATGACCTATGTCCTCTAAGAGTGGAGGCTTTGGAAGGAAGTGAGACAAATGATTTTGAGAGCGTATGGTGTGAGGTAGAGGTAGGCAAGACAGGATATTTAGTGGGGTATTGCTACAGACCCAGGAGCACAGAGGATGGGGACCAGGAGATGTTTAGACAGCTAAGTTTGGCAAGTGCAAGAAGAATGATTGTTATGGGAGATTTTAACTACAGTAGTATAGATTGGAGAGAGGAAGATGCATGTAGCAATAGGGGAATGGAATTTCTAGAATTCTTGAGGGACAAATGTCTTAGGCAACATGTAACAGAGGGAACAAGAGGTTCGCAAGAGGTGGTGAAGGTAACACAGAGGATTGCTGCAATTATGAGAAGGACAACACTGACCTGCAGAGATAAGAGGGTTATCATTCCGTTGTATAAGTCTCTGATCAGACCACACTTGGACTATTGTTCTCAGATTTGGTCCCCAGGATTTGAAGGGGATAAATTAACTGTGGAAAGGATACAAAGATGGTTTCAGGACTGTACAAGGATAGTTATGAGGATCGGCTGAGGGAATGTGGACTGCAGAGTTTGGTGGATAGAAGAAGGAGAGGTGATATGATTAAGACTTTTAAACTGTTGAGAGGTGGTTACAGGGTTGACACTGGGGAGTTCTTTCGCTTGGTTGAACAGCGGGAAGGAGTGACGACAAGAAGCCATCCCTTGAAGTTATGAAATGAAACTGTGAGCAAGAGGGTAAGGAGTGGTTTCTTTGCCTGGAGGGTGGTTGAGCCGTGGAATGCATTGCCTGATGGCGTGGTGGGAGCGAGAACGGTCAATGAGTTTAAAGAGTGGTATGATAGATTTTGAGTTTCTTGGGGGGGACCTCCCTTCGATGAGTCTTGACAGACTTTATGTTCTTAGGAAGGACCTCCCACGATGAGTCTTTTGACTCCATGGAGGCCTAAATAATAATAATAATAATTGTAGTTATCTGATATGATGTCTTCACCACCTCTAAACTTTATTCACTATCCATTATTATCTTCAGGTCTTTAGCTTCATCAACCCTTTCAGAAAATTCTCATTAACCTGGCGTTAGTAAGGTAGGGTGTCACAGACCCAAAGATTTTAAAATCACTATAACTTTTTAACAACGCGTGGCAGTGAATCATGCCTCAGTATAGCTTCCTCTCCCATAACCTGCTACGCAATGCCATAGATGACAGGCTGTTGCACGCAAGCAAGTTTAGTGTGCAGAGGAGTAAAGTTCTGTAAAATTACAGGACACTTAATATGTAATCTAATATTGATTAAAAAGATATGGATTTCTATAATACATTATATTATTTGGTTGGGTCTGTGGGACCCCACCTTACCACTTTTTTTACATTTTCCCACCTCACCAGCACCAGGTTAATATAATTTATACTCTATATGCACTATCTTCAATCCAAAATGCATAATCTTGCACTTAGTAATATTGAACTGACACGTATTAATATTTGCCCATTGAATCCATCTGCTCAGATCAGCTTATAAGGATTATGTATCTGAAATGTTATTATCACCTGACTCAACTTAGCATCACCTACATATAATAGAATGTTTCCTTCCAGACTAACTCTATTGTCATTAATATACAAGTTAAACAGGAGTGGTCCATGCACATAATCCTGTAGCACAACATTGGTAATCCTAATTCTCTGAGATTCAGCACCTCCATACATCATTTTTTTGACAGCTATCAGATAAACATGCTCCAATCCATGCTGGCATACAAACCTCTATTACATATCCATTCCTCTGAATCTGTATATAATAACCATCTGTGTTGAATTCTGTCAGATGCCTTGGTATAGTGTATCCATTTCACTTATCTAACTGTGCTGTTACTCTATTGTAAAATGTGAGTAGATTGTTAAAAACAAGACCTACTATTTATTGTCAACAAAATCTGAAAATAAGCTAAACATTGAACCATTTTCCACTGGGATGAAAAGGATGATCCTTGAGGAACACAATTAATTATTGTCATGATTCAAATAAACATCTGTTTACTTTGCCATGTGACAGCCATCTAATATCTATGTGTGTTAAAAGAGTTATGTGCCCACTCTCCATTTGTTTATATTAAGAAGATAACAGTCTGGAATTTGTTGGCTTCAATTTTATAAAGTTCAGTGTTTTGACAACATCAGCAGGGGCATGTTCAAACATTCATCTCAGCACTAGATCTTGTCTGTGAATACTGCAAAGTATTTTTGTTTGTGTCTTTATCTATGTATGTGTCTATGTCTATGGTAAAAAAAAAAAAAAAAAAAAAAAAAAAAAAAGCAAGGTGAGAATCTGGATGAGATGATAGTGATGGTCAGTAAACCGAGGGGTAGTACGAATTGTGTGACAAAATATTTGAGGTCACTGTTAGAAATTCTGCATAAGAAAAGTATGAGAAGGAAGATAGTGAGCTTATTGCCCAGGTAAGGATAACAACAAAAACAACAGTGAATGAGGAGGAGAACAGCAACAATAAATAACATGATAGCAAGAATGTGTCAAAAGAGAGGTCTGGAATATTATTTATATTATTATTATTATTATTAACATTTAACTTCCATGGAATCAGAGACTCATTGTGGAAGGCACACACTATTGCACAAAATGCTCATCCAACTGTGTGTGTGTGTGTGTGTGTGTGTGTGTGTGCAATGCATTCCATTCACAAACCACTCCATGCAAAGGCAAAGAACTTGTCACTTCTCTGCTCACACCCTCCTTATACAGTTTCCAGCAATGGCTTCTTGTTCTAACCCCCCCTCTCCCATTCTATGATATGAAAACTCTCTTCCGTGTTAACCTGATAACAACCCCTGACTAGCTTATATGTCTCAATCATGTCCCCCCCCCCTTCCTCCTATTCACGGGGCTCTGCAACTCACATTCTCTCAATCTATCCTCATATTTCACATTCCAAAGAGCACACTGACCAGCTTTGTGAATTTTTCTCTGGAACCTTTCCAACATATCCTCATAACCATGAAAAACCTGCTGAACAAATCTGTGCACAATAATCCATATGAAGCCTGATCAAGGCCTTATACAATGGCATCATAACCTCTCTATTTCTGCATGTCAGGGTCCTCTCTGACATTGCACAAGTTGAGAAGATGTCACATCGGATAATGACAATGATACATCTTCACAACTTGTGCAATGTGGCCCCTAAATTTCAGGGCCTTGTCCACCATTATTCCTAAATCTCTCATCTCCTCTACTTCCTTAAATGTTTCCCCCTATACTTTTCATCTCATCATTGCTTACCAAATCTTGAAACTTTACACTTTGCAATGTTGAACTGATAGTTCCACTTACCTACCCATTCATGCAATAAGTTCAACTCCTATTGTAAGGCCATAAATCTGCTTCACTCTGCATCGCTCTCCCTAGTTTTGTGACATGCAGCTGTTTGCATCATCTGCAAACAGCTGCATGTCAATAGTTAAACCCATCCCAGTATCATTAACATACAAATTAAACAACAATGGTACAAAAATTGACCCTTGCAGTACACCACTAGTGACCTTTCTCTTTTGGAATGCTGCACCCCCATATACAACCTTCTGATACCTATCTGACAGCCAGTCACTGATCCAAATCAGAAGTCTGTTATCCAATCTCATTTTTTCAGTTTATTTAACAGCTTGTCGTGTAGCAGGCTATCAAAAGATTTTGAAAAATCAAAGTACACCACTGTATATGGATCGCCCATGCCCAAGGTATTTGTCATCTTGTTATAGTACATACATAAGTTACAATACTGCTGTCATCAACCCATTTCTGTATCGTAATTCTCACCAGTATCTCCTTCACCTCAACTCCAAATATACAGACTGGCCTATAATTTGAAGCTATAGCCTTATCATCACCTTTATGCAGTGGAGCAATTTTACCTTCCTTCCACTCCCTGGAACCTGTGGCATTGCAAGACTTTTATTAAACAGGCATGTCAGTGCTCTGTTACTGCCAATTCAATGGAATGTTCCATTAAGATGCGTCATGATATAACATCAAATTCTCAATTTATTTCCTCAAATAGCTCCTGCTCACTAACAATTAAGCCATTCTCTACTATGTCTCTACACTGAAATTCTTCATGATTCCATCCTGATCAGGATGAGACACCCTTATAAATGGAGTGTCTTCTGCATCAGTTGCCATTCTACCACTTTTATGCATTAACATCATCTTACCATGATCATTCTTCCATCCTTCCTTATACTTGTCAGATATCTAAAAATCTCTCTAGGGTTTTTCTTTACCTGATTTGCCAATTTCTACTCATACTTTACTTTTGTTTTCCTTACTAGCTGAGTCATTCTCCTGGCTTGTCTTAATATTCTTCATGTAACTGATTATTACCATTATTAATCTTTTACTTTCTTCAAAGTATCTTCTTTTTCCAGATTTCATGAGTAAGCTCTACATTTATTCATTTTATACCTACTCTATTCAGCCTTTTGACCTTCAGAATTCATTCTGTGAAGTATTCTGAAGCTGTTATTTATTTCTATGTCATTTCCCATGTAGAATTTATTTCCATACTGCTCAACTCCCCATTCCATGTTATAGCTCCAAGCTGTCTCCTAAGCTTGTCATAATTACCAGTCTTATAATTCCACATATATCCTTTCCTCACAAAAGTCACCATATGATTAGCTACAACACAGGTGATCACTTCATGATCACCTTCACCAACTGGAGGAAGTGTGAAACCACTTTCACAATTACATCCTGTGATGAAATGATCAGATCTAGAACCTTCGATCCTCGCATGCCCTTCTTTACGTGCTGCCTGAGACAGTTATCTCTGGAATCTCAAGAAATTCATTTTCCTTATTCCCAAATGCTATCTGTTCGTTCCAATTTATACTACCATAATTAAAATCACCCATAATAATTACTCTTCTTTTGTTCACTAATCCAAGTTGTTTATACATTTCTTCATCATCCCTCCACATTCCCAGGCTTATAACAACATCCAACTAAATATGCCTTCCTCTCAACCTCCATGTTGCACCACACTGCCTCATACCCATGGTCGCTATTTCCCTATTTTGTGTCTACCTTATGTGGACTTAATTCCCCGGCTATCATCAGCAGCACTCTTCCACCATTCTTGCCCTTTCTATCCTAACAAAAAATACTGTATCTTTCCATTTCTATTCCAGTTAAGATATCATCTTCATTGAACCATGTTTCACTTATTCGAATGATTTTGGGGGCGAATAAACTCAATCACTGAAACTATTTCATCCCCCTTATTTCTGACTCCTCTGGCATTTAAACAAACATTGTATTTTATTTTTAGATCTATAACCAGTCCTATTCAAGTTGCGTGTTGGTTGCCCAATCACCTTTATCACTTCAGCGGTATTGAAGTAGTCTTCAATACTGCTCTCCTGATTTTTCCCTTCATCTCTTTCTTCTGATCTCTTGAACGCACCACACACTGTACTTCCCTCCAGCAACACTTTTTCCAGTACACTCATTAGTTGAGTTTGTTCACCCAAAAATTGTTGGAATAAGTAAGACAGTTAGATGAGGATGACATTGACAGGAATAGAGATGGACGGAAGGATGTGATGTATATCATGAAGTTGAAAAGAATAAAAAGGGAGGTGAAGTGCTGTTGATGATAGAAAACGAGTTATGTCCATAACAGTAGATATGCAAGAAGGAAATAGCCATGGTTTTGAGGTTATATATAGAACTATATAGAGGCAGTATATAGATAAATACTTAGATGTTGCTATAGACCTGGTAATGTGGATGATAGTGACCATGAAATGTATAATCAAAATAGCCAAGCAAATAAGAAGAGGGTGATCTTTATGGGTGATTTTAACTATGGCAATATAGACTGACATGATGAGATATCGACCAGAAGTAAAGAAAATGAGTTTCTCGAGTTTTTGAGGAACAACTACCTCAGGTAGTATGAACCAGAGAGCACACGAGGAGTGAAGGTCTTGGATTTGATCATCATCAGAGCATGTTGTTATAAATGGTGTGTCAAATCACCCTCCAATCATGAAATGATTACGTGGGTGGTTGCCAGCAGTGTGAGGACTTCTGTCAAGAAAGGTTATATGTCGAACTACAAGGCTCGTGATTATGAGAAGCTCAGAAAACAGCTTGCAGCTATAGCATGGATTGAGGAGTTGGGTTGAAAGGAAATCAATGCTGTTTGGGTGATATTCAAAAATGATCTAGTAGAATCAGTATGTAAATATATTCCAAGGATCAGAAGGTTAAGTAAGGTATGTGTGAAATGGATGAACGATGAGATTAAGCATGCAATACAGAGAAAGAAGGCATTATGCAGGCAATGTAAGATGAGTGGTAATAATCAGTTCTGTGAGGATTAAAAAGAACAGGCAAAGAGGGTGACTCAGTTGGTAAGGGTAGCAAAAGTGCAGTATGGATGACAGTTAGCTAATGAAGTGAAAAGAAAATCTGGAGCTCTTTCAATATGTAGCCAACAATAAAAAAGGAATGATTATGGAAGGATCACGCTGATCAGAGAAAATGATATATGAACTACTGCTGAAATATTTAATGAGCAGTTCATAAAGATCGTCTATCCTTATGAATGTGACATCATGAAGAGTGTTTGAGAGCAGTGGATGATGAGGAGGATAGACTGTCAGTGAGAAAGAAGTAAATGGGGAATTAAGCAAAACCTGATATTAATAATTCTTTCTTTTAAGGTTACATGGCAATCAACATTCATATTTATAAATTTAGGGACACAAAAACACGTGTTGAACAGATTATTTTATTAATAAAATAAAACTTGACGTTTCGACCCCTGTATCGAGGTCATCATCGGAAGGATACAAGTGTATAAGGAACCAAGCTACATGCTCTAGCCCTGTATACTGGTAAACTAAATCTACATAGTTAATTAATCCTTTCCCCTAGCCTGACCTCTAGTGATAAAAAAATAAAATAAAATAAAATAAATAAATGACTAAAAAAAAATTATTATTAAAAAAATAATAAAATAAATAAATAAATAAATGCAACTACAATAAACTGCTAAAGTCCTCATGTATTAATATTCTTCTGGATTTGTGCAGTTCTGATTGTTATAATATGATTTCTTTCAGTTGCTGTTGAATGTTACAAACACTTCACCAGGTTGTCTTCTTGTAGTGGGATTTTTCTATGGCTAGTTTAGGTTGTTATACAGGTTATAGATGGGTCCTCCACATTCTTGAAATGGTTACGCCATCATTTTTGTTGAGATTTGGGTAGTGTTTGAGCATTTCACATGACTCTTTAAATTTTCTCTCAAACCAGGTTTTGGCACAGTGTAGGGACTTTGTATTTTTCCAATAAATTCTGTGGTATGTTTTGAGTGCGTAGTCAGAAAGGCCAGTTTTTCCAAAATGGAGGTATTAAACACATTAAATACACACACTACACACTCCAAACATACCACAGAATTGATTGGAAAAATACCAAGTCCCTACACTGCACCAAAAAACAAGGACTTCAGGTTAAAACAAGGACCCCGTTGTTTTCGCTGGGGTCCTTGTTTGAAGTGGAGGAATTTTTTGAGGCTTTAGAAAAAGCAACTGACACAGTGAAAAAGGAAAAGTTGATCCTTGTTGGGAATCTAAATAGCAGAGTAGAAAATGATTGTCAGACATGCAAGAATATTTGGGGAAAATTTGGAGAAAAGAGCAAAGCTAATAATAATGGCAAATACCTGTTGGATTTCTGCTCAGGACATGAACTGGTTATTACTAACACCATGTTCCAACATAAAAATGTGCACAAATTCACATGGAGAGAAGAGGCAAGGAATAAGAAAAGTCTCATTGACTATGTTATTGTTGATAGTGATGTTTTCTCCCTGCAGGACACCAGAGTGTATAGAGGATTTGAAATTGGAAGTGGTCACTATTTAGTCTTGAGCAAGATAAAATTGAATTTCATATTGAAAAGAATAACATGTAAGAAAGTTTTAAAGTGAATAAAAGTTGAGCAGCTCTCAGATGTAAACTGTAGACTAAAATACAGAAATATTATTGAAAAGAAAATGAAAGAGTTTGAGAACAGGAATCAAACCTTGGAGATTCAGTGGCAAACTCTGAAGGAAACATTGATTGATTCTGCCAGAGAGGCATGTGGTGAGGTTGTGTGCAAAGATAAAAAAATCAGAACTCCCTGGTGGACACACGAAGTCAAAGAGGCAGTGAAGGAAAAGAAGAAAGCATATCAAAAGTTCCTGGCAAATAAGTCAGCTTTTACTCTTACAGAATACAGAGACAAATGTAAGAAAGCTAAACAGTGTGTCAAACTAGCTAAACAAAAGTAATGGGAGGATTTAGCAAGAACAAAGAAAATAAATATCAAGAAGGTGGCAAAATATTCTGGAGGTTGTTGAAGAAGCTTTATCATATCTAACTCCTTTTACAGAGAGTGCTGTAAAAGGAGTTAGAGATGATAAAGGTGACATGAAAACGGTAGAAAAAGATATCCTTGAAGTATGGAGTAATTACTTTGAAAAACTGCTAAATGAAACAAGCAGTAATGACCACACAGTGATAAAAAACACCGACCAAGCATGCAGTCAGGAATACATATCCATACTTGAAGTAGAAAAAGCCATGAAAGGCTTGAAATGTGGAAAGACAGCAGGAGTAGATGATATTCGACCAGAAATGCTTAAGTATGGTGGTATAAACATCTTACAGTGGCTGCACTGCATAGTTCAGAAGGCATGGCCAGATTGACGAATTCCTGATGATTGGCATAGAGCTCTCATGGTACTCATATATAAAAAGGGAAATAAAACTGAATGTGAGAATTACAGAGGTATTTTCCCTAATGAGTGTTCCTGTAAAATTTATGCTAGTATACTTGAGAAATGGTTGAGAAGAATTGTGGAAGAAAAGCTTGGTGAAGAACAAGCTGAATTCAGGCCATATAGAGGCTGTTAGGATCAGATCTTCACTTTACGACAAATAGTCGAGAAATCATGTGAATATAACAAAGATCTGTATTTAAGTTTTGTCGATCTGGAAAAGGCATATGACAAGGTGCCAAGAGAGAAGCTATTCAATATGCTATAGTTATATGGTGTCATTGGGACATTATATCAAGCAATACTTAGTTTTTATTTGAGTTGTAAATCAGCAGTTAAGATTGAAGGAAGTACAGGAAGATTTTAATGTTAAATCTGGTGTGAGACAAGGATGTACATTATCCCCTCTGTTATTCATTATCTATATGGATCATATTGTGAAGGAAAGTGGTATTAAACATGATATCAAAATTAGAGATGTTAATGTCAGCTCTTTGTTTTATGCAGACGATGTTATACTTCTAAATAAACCCCCTACAAGTTTGCAAGATTCCCTGACTAAATTGAATAACTGTTGTAATAGATATGGTATGAAGGTCAGCAATAAAAAGACAAAGACGATGAAAATAGGCAGAATCGTTGAAAATGTCAGCTGCATTTGTGAATAAAGAACCTGTGGAACAAGTAAAACATTTCAGCTACTTAGGCACGATTTTTAGTGAAGATGGTAATTTAAATATGGAAATAGACAACAGAATCAACAAAGGTATGGTAGGAAGTCAATTGAATAAACTCATATGGAATAAGAGAGAAATTAGTCAGAACACTAAATTAACTGTATACAAGACTGTATACAAGTTATTAATGGTGTTCAAACCAGTTTTAACTTATGGATCTGAGAGCTGGGTCAGAAGTAAAACACTTGACCAAATACTAGAGACCGCAGATATGAGAGTCCTGAGAAAGATTATCGGCATGAACAGATGGCATCAATGGCAATATCATATTAAAAATGAGGA
This sequence comes from Typopeltis vanoorti, assembly GCF_054136105.1. Classification (NCBI taxonomy): domain Eukaryota; kingdom Metazoa; phylum Arthropoda; class Arachnida; order Uropygi; family Thelyphonidae; genus Typopeltis; species Typopeltis vanoorti. Next base: position 12,888,104 of record NC_143563.1, read on the forward strand.
TATTAGGTAAGAACTTGACATTGTCAGCATCCAGGAAAGCGTTAGCAGAGCTAATCTCAGGTGGTATGGTGACTTCAACAGAATGGGTGAGGAAAGATTAGCAAAGCAAGTGTTCTCTGTCAGGTTGGCAGGAAAACGACCCAGAGGAAGACCAAGATATAGGTGGATTGATACGGTACAAAGTGCCTTAGATGATAGAAATATAAGATCTGATAATGTTGGAGTCTTGACAAGTAACAGACTGATTTGGAGGAAAATTGTAGACAGGAAGTTAGTAATGATGTAAATTTTTCATGTAGTACTATCATATCCTATACACCTCTTGAGGGTACATGGCAGGAATTTGATGATGATGATGATAACATAATGAGAATGTGCAACAGGATGTTGATGTGGCAGGGAGGAGGGAAGCACATGCATGTCAGTATTATCACACTGTTCGGTGACCTGACAGACAAACACCTCTAAATGTTGCTGGTGCTATGCCATGCTACCATGTTGGATTTGAATGTTATACAGTATTATGTTTTCAAAGTGGATTCATAGTATTTTTAATACTTTAAAAATCATGATGAACAGTTGGTTGAAGAATGGAAGCATAAAAAACAATGGTGAAATATAAGTTAATGAGGAGCATGAAAATGAATACTGAAGCAGAAATATAGGGAAGATTGCATTAAATAGAAATGGTTTTTCATTTTTTGAAAATGAGGATTATACATGCCCACAATGTGTTTTTTCATTATCATTATTTGACACCTCCAGGAAGTCCAAAGACTCATCAAGGGAGGGCACCTGCTCTACATCTGCTTCCACCACTCATTCACTAATTATCCACCAACTGACCGCAACTACCTCAACGGCATCTACCACCGACCACCACCACTACTAGTTTTCCCACAATCACAAACATCCATGCCCACAGCGGGATTTGAACCTGCAGCCTTTTGTCTGGAGAGCGGATATGCTAACCACTTGGCCAGCCAGGCCGATAAAATCAAATTTTGATTTTGATGTTACTTGCAGAAAAGTGAAAATGCAAGAACTCAAAACTTTGAATATTGAGTCACATATACACTACTCAGAAATCAAAACAATGAAGAAGAAAAAAACACATGAATCATCATACTTAGCAAGAGATGAAATAGCAAAAGCTGAGGAAAAAGAACATACTATTGCAGAAAATTTGATTTTCCTGTGTAAAAGTTATCTTCAGGTGTGTGGTTGGTAACAATTAGGTTAAGAAATTGGACATGATGCACTTTTGTAATTTTATTTATTCTTATGGCGAAGCGAATGGAATGCAGCTATAATGTCTAGCCCAGAAAGTCAATCCATGTCCTCATCCATCACTTCATGGATGTCTTGGAGGTTACCATGAAATTGGCACCTTGGCAGTCGTTCACAATATGAGTGATCATCTGGGCTATGGGGGAACAGTCACAATAAGAGTGGTCTGACAGTTTATAATTGTGTAGTAGATAGCCACATCTGCCCTGATTTGTTCTGATCCTGTTGGCAGATGACCAAATCTTCCTATGAAAAGCAAAACCAGGCTGCAGTGCATAGGGATCTTCAACCAGGAAGTCATTTGTTGGGAGAGTGTTGGACCAGTGTTCTCTTCACATGTCAGATGCAAAAGTGTCCCTTTTTGCAATAATAGTGTCTTGTAGAAATTGCAAAAACCCTAAATATTGAATATTGAATTGTGTACGTCACTCACAAATAAAGACAATGAAAAGCATTTGAGATATTGTACTTAGTAAACCATGGAAGCAAATGCTGAGGAAGCACACACACTATTGCAGAAAATTTAGGGTTTTGTCAAAAGTTGTCGTCGGGTGAATCTTTAACTATTTGAAGAAGAAATTGGATCCAAGTTCACTTTTGCTCTTGGGGCAACTTCTTGAAGATGTTTCTTCATAATTGCCCAGAAATTCTCAGGGTTTAAATATGGTAAGTTTTCCGGTCAAGGAATTACATTGATTTGCCTTTCTTTGAGCCATCTAGTAGTGGTCTTGGAAGTGTGAAAAGAAGCTGAATCTTGCTGAAAAAGGAAATGACCATCGTAGAGGTTCGGTGTAGTGGTTGAGACAGCTGTAGGTGTCCTCCCACGATGAGTCTTCAGACCCCTTGGAGGTGTCACAAATAATAATAATAATAATAATAATAATAATAAATCTTCCGATGCCGGTAACATGAAGTGCTCAAGAATTTCTTAGTACACTTTGGAATTGATTCTTTTGTACACAATATGCAGCCTACCTGGATCCTTTGTGGTCATACAAGCCCATACTATGACAGAGGTTACAAATTTCACCGAACGTTTCATGCATTCTTTATCAAATGCTTCTTGCTTGAGATGCCAAACACATATACCTTGATGACATACTTCATCACTAAAAAGTACCTTTTTCCAGTCCTCTTGATCCCACAACAGTAACAGTCTTTGCTTACACCATCACACTCTAGCTGCCTTTTGCTTGGAAGTCATAAGTGGCTTTGTCTTAGGCACATGTGATTTAAAACCCTATTTGTGAAGTCGTCTTAATGTCAGAGATTTTTTAGACACATTCACACCTATTTCTTTCCATCTCCTGTGATAATACCTTACACTTTATAAGCGGTTTTTTCTTCACGATATTCTTCAATCTCCTCTCATCTCTTGATGTAGTTATTACCTTTTGACCGCTATTGTAGTGATTATTATGAAAACTCCTGTTATTTGAATACTGTCTCAATACTTGTGCTTGCTTGAGAACATTTCAATTCCTTAGCTATAAGGAATTGAAATGTTCTCTGTTGAGTTTGGCCTTCTTTGTGTAGAGACACCATATGAAACTTCTTAGCTTCCAATATGTGACTCATTCAGCCCACATTTAGTAGGTAATTAACTGAAATCCATGTGCAAATGATTCCTCACACATGAGTCAGTCCTGCAGCTACTGAAATATATGCTATTTCTATGCTCTCCTCAAAATCGATTGGTAAAATTTGGAATATTCCAATATTTTGAACCATGATAAAAATTATTCTAATTTTGTGAATGTTTTCAAATAAAAGTTTTCTTATAATTTATATTACATTTTTATGTGTTTACATGGTTATACATTCTATAAAGCATGTAGATTTAGATGATGCTAATTCATATGTTGTTGTAATAATTATTTTCTATGCAATAAATTAGAATTGCAAATCATTCAACACATTTTCTTTGATCATACTAATTTTTTGATGCAGAGGTGTATTCAAGATCTCTAAGGATTCACAAGACTCATCAGAGTAGGCCACTTTAGACAACTCAGTGTCATATCACTCTTTAAACCACTTCCCATATGCACATTCACTACTGTAACAGGCAATGAATTTTATGGTCCAACCACTTATCACTCTTCTATTTGCAACCTCCTTTCACAACTTCCAGGGAGTCTCTTGTCCTTGTCCCTTCTCCTTGTTCTACTACATAAAAAATTTCCCCGAGTGTCGATTCTGTAAATATCTCTCAGTAATAATGCTGATGACCATATCAGCATTATTAGTAATAATGCTGATATGGTCATCCTTCAGGAGAATTTGAATAAGCTGAATAATAAGCAAATGAATTGGGATATCAGTGGATACTCTATTAGTGGAACTGTTCTAGAGACAGTAGATGAGCAAGGGATCATGGAATGATAATCTATAAAAGTTTGAAGTTTAGGAGACATATTACACAGGTGATGATGGTAACCCAGAGGATTGTTGCAATAAGGAGACTGGCAGAGATAAGAGAATGATGATTTCTTTGTATAAAGCTGTGATCAGACCACATCTGGATTATCTGGATTTTACCTCTCAACAGTCACCACTTCACCCTATATCCACCAAATGTTGTAGTTTGCATGCACTCTGTCTATACTCATAACGAACATTATGCAGTCCTCGTGTCTAATTTGTTATTCAATTCTGTATTCCCTGCAAGATTAATTTATTTTATTCACGCAGGGGATACAGAATTGTATATGTGTGTATATATGCTTATATGTGTGCTTATATAAGCACATATATCAGCACAATAATCCAGATGTGGTCTGATCACAGCTTTATACAAAGAAATCATCATTCTCTTATCTCTGCCAGTCTCCTTATTGCAACAATCCTCTGGGTTGCCATCATCACCTGTGTAATATGTCCCCTAAACTTCAAACTTTTATAGATTATCATTCCGTGATCCCTTGCTCATCCACTGTCTCTAGAACAGTTCCACTAACAGAGTATCCACTGATATCCCAATTCATTTGCCTACTATTCAGCTTATTCAAATTCTCCTGAAGGATGACCATATCAGCATTATTAGTAATAATGCTGATATGGTCATCAGCATTATTAGTAAACTAATAATAATAAACAATACATTGATATATAATTGGCATAAAGATTACACAGCAAAAGCCCCAGTAACAAATCCTATGAAATCCGCTGACCTTCCTTTTCCTTGATACTCCTGCCCTGTATATAACTCTCTGATAACCATGAAGCAGCCAATTTACTAACTGCTATCTAATTCTATGTATTGACTTAAATATCAGCTAATCATGTATCACCCTATTCAAATGCCTTTGCAAAATCCCCCCCCCCCCAAAAGTAAGTATATGCCTTTCTCTCTCATCAGTCGATCTCATTTCTTTATTATAAAAGCCAAGCAAATAATTGAAACAAGAGCACTCTTTAATAGATATATGCCAGCCTGCACAGATAGTATTACCCTCATCTGGCCAATTTTGAATATGATCTCTCACTAATTTCTCCAAAATCTTTAAAACAGAAGAAATATAAACTGGTCTCTTAACAACTCCAATCTGCCGCTACTCTCATGAAACAGCACTTCTTATCCTCCTTCATTGCCTCGGGCACTTTTCATAGTAGCTAGACTCTCATTCATTAGTTAGATCAATAGATCTGTCAGTTCAACCCTTCAATCCTTCCTATCCCTTCAGGAATAAACTCTGCTTTTATGGGATGTAATACCCCATCAAACTGATCATTAAACAATTCCACTGCTGTCATCTGCATTAGTCACCTATCATATTACTATCCAAACATGAACATTCATCGACAGTCATTTCTCTCCCTGATGGCCACATAATAAAAAAATTCCTTAGGATTTTCTTTAGATTACAGTTCCAGTCACATTTGTGGCTAATGTCTTATATTCTTCATGCAAATGCTGTCCACCTCTCTCTCTCATTATACTTTTTCCATAATTATACTTTTTCCATATAATTTTTCATCTATACTTCCTATTTGATTTCATTAGTCACTTGCTTTACACCAAATTGTGTTATTTTATTCTCTTGAGGCATGCAATTTGCCATTACTGTTGATAAATATTTTTTCACCAGATCTTATGAACTATTATTATTATCATCCCAAGATTCCCATGGAGTCAAAGACTCATTGCTGGAGGTCCTTTTGTCATACACACAGCTTATCATACTCTAAGGCAATGGATTCTAATCAATCAATCACAGCGCTCATGTAAAAGCCTGCTTCTCATTCATTGCTTTCATTCTCCTTATATAGCTTCCAGGGTTGACTTCTTCTTTTCCCACCATTTCATGAAAAATCTCTTCAATGTAAATTCTATAACAATCCCCCACCCCTTACCAATTTATGTCTCTACCATATCAACTCTCTTTCTCCTATCCACTAGACTCTGTAAATTGATCTTCTCAATCTTTCTTCATCCTCAACATTCCAGAGACCAGAAACTACCTTAGTCAATAGCCTCTGGATCCCTCCCAGCATCTCTTCATCCTTTAGAAAACCAAGTGACCAAATCTGTGCTTTACTGTTCTTTACTTCTACAAGTAAATTTTGGTAATCATGTGGAGTTTTCTCCACATGACTGCCAGAATTTACTTGTAGAATTCATTGTCTTGTCTTCACAACTTTGGCAATGTGTCCTCTAAATTTTAGATCCTTATCCACCATCACCCCAAGTTCTCTTATTTTCTCCACCTCTAACAACATCTCATCAAGTGTAAACTCTACATCCTATCTTTGTTTTCCAAATTTTAAAACCTTACATTTTGCAACATTGAACTGGTATCACCACTCCTGTGCCCATTCACTCAATTTATTTAAGTCCTCTTTGTAAGGCCACAGCATCTGCTCTACTCCTCATAGTTCTTTCTAAATTTGGATCATCTGCAAGCAACTGAATACCCCCATTCAAATCTAACCCAATATCATTAACATACTGGTCAAACTGCAATGGTGCTAAAACATACCCCTGAGGAACACCACTTGTGACTTTTCCCTTATTCCCTATTTTGATTAGTAGAGATTTGAAAATAATGATTATTTCATACTGTTATTTTTAAATAATAATACTCAGTATCAAAACATGAAGTAAAAAAAAAAAAGATGGAGATTTTCTATTTCTAATTTTCTGCATTTATTTTGCAGGAGTTTTGAAAAAATAAGTAGGTGTAAACCCAGAAATGCAATCTGTGTTCCTGTGTATGTATTAGATGATAAACTTCTAGGTGTAATACAAGTGATGGATAAGCTTGGGACCCTTTCTTTTAAAAGTACAGGTATGTTGTTACTTGTCATCTCTTAATAATCAGAAAAAAGACTTAGCTATCATTTTGCATTCATTTTATTTTTTATTTTCTCTTTTCTAACAACTTATGCATTTTATGTTTATTAAATAACTTAAGGAATTTACAACTTACAAAGGATATAAATTAAATTAAACTTTAATCTATATTTTCCAATATTTTCCAATATATTGCCATCTTCACAGGAACTTAAAATAAAGACACGCACACGCAGGCACTACACACAGTAAATGAGGACGAAGCAGGAAGCTATTGTTTCTCTGAAAAGTCCTGATGGTGCCCCTAGCGGGCTATGTAGGTATTCTTGGCCGTTGGGCTGAAGGTCTTCTGATGTAAGTCTCCCAAATTTGGGGCAGTCTCATGCAACTAAATTTGTTGAAGTTTGGCATGTTTCTTAGGGCTGAGGCTGATTCCATGAATAGCCTTTCAAATTTGAATTTACTATGGTGTATTACCGTGGCTTTCATCCACCATATTCTGTGGCGTGTATCCAGAGCATGGTCTGCAAGACCAGATTGGCTGTACTGGTGAAACCAGATGTAGTCCTTGTGTTCTGAAATTCTGATATTCACTGTCCTGCCTGTTTGGCCAAAATAGGACAGCTTACAGCTTCAAGGGACCTGGTATACACCAGGTACGTCTAGGGGAAGTGGTTGGTCTTTAGTGGAGCGGATAAGGGATGCCAATTTTCTATATGGTCTGTAACATGAGGTCAAGTCATGTTTTTTTAGGATTTTGGTAATTTTTTCTGAGGTGCCTCGGATGTAGGGAATAGTGATGGATTTAAAGTAATCCTTGTTGTGAAGGGGGAGGGGGGGGTTGTGGTTTACTGGTTTCAATATTTTTTGGATTTTTTTGGGGGGGGGTAGCCATTGACAGAGAAAGTGTTGAGGATGTGGTTAGGGCATTGTCATTTGAACAGAAAAGTTTAGCCCTGTTGTGTAGTGTCTTAATAACTCCATATTGTTGTGAGGAGGGGTGGTGGGATTGTTGATGAATGTATCTGCCTGTATGGGTGGATTTTCTATAAACTGAGAAAACCAACGTTCCTTCACACTGGCGGGTGACTAGTGTGTCTAAGAACGGGAGGCTGTTATTTTTCTCTTTTTCCAGGGTGAACTTGATTCTGGGATGTTGGTTGTTTAAGTGTGTTAGGAAGGAGAGGAGTATATCAGAGCTATGTGGCCAAATAGCGAACACATCATCAATGTTCATGACTTATTTTTCACGGTATTAACAACACCACAAACACTTTTATCAACAAGGATGTTTTATTAACGCTAATATTTCGCTGATTTTCAACTCGGCATCATCAGAGCACAACACACATGTAAACGCGACAGTGAGTGAGTGAAACAATATAATTGCAGAAAGACAAAAGATCTAAAGTCCTATTTTTGGCACCCTCTAACGAAAAAAAAAAAAAAAAAGCAGCAGTTATCCAGGGGTTTTTCTTAGGATAACCGTCTCCCAAATTTTTGGCAAATTAATGCAACCATATTTGTTAAGGTTGGGAGAATTCTTCAAAGCTATTGCTGACTCAAAAAATAGTCTTTCAGATCTATAATGACTCCTAAATAGCACATTCGTTTTCCTCCATCTAATCTTGTGTGAAGGAGTGTCCAAAGCTTGGTCTGCCAGTCCCGACTTGCCATAGTAATAGTAGCGAATGTATCTTTCATGTTCTTCCAGGCGGATGTTCACTGATCTTCCTGTTTGCCCATAATAGGCCAAGTCACAGTCACATGGAACTTCATACACTCCTGGGTGTGCTAAAGGGTGAAGTTTATCCTTTGGTGAGCGGATCAGAGTTGCCAGCTTGACATGAGACTTGAAGGTGGTGCGAAGGCCATGTTTCACCAATACTTTGGCTATCTTTTCCGATGTACCTCTGATATAGGGAATAGAAATGGTCATGTTGTATTCTTGTGTATTAGGGGGGGGGGGCAGAGTAATGGGCCTATGTAGTATTTTTTCTATTTTGTAGGGGTTGTAGCCCTTGGCTAAGAACGTATGGCGCAGGTACTGGAGTTCAGTGGTCAGAGCTGTATCGTTAGAACAAATGGCTCTGGCTCTGTGTGTCAGTGTTTTTAAAATGCCGTACTGTTGGACTGGATGATGATGTGATTGTTTATGTAGGTATCTTCCTGTGTGTGTAGGCTTCCTGTAAATAGAAAAAGATAGTGATCCATCTGAAAGGCTGGTGACTAATGTGTCAAGAAATGGTAAACAGTTATTTGATTCTTTTTCTACTGTGAAGTGAATTTTGGGGTGTTGGCTGTTTAGGTAGGTGACAAAAGCATCCAAAGTGTCTTGTCCATGGGGCCAGATGGCAAACACATCATCTACATAGCGCAACCACACTAGTGGCTTGTATGTAGCTGTGGTAAGTACTTTGTTTTCAAAGTGTTCCATGTAAAAATTTGCTTTTTTTTTTTTTTTTTTTTTTTAAATTTGCTAACGGGGGGGGAGAGGGGGGAACCCATAGCATTTTTTTTTTTTTTTTTCGTTAGAGGGCGCCAAAAATAGGACTTTAGATCTTTTGTCTTTCTGCAATTATATTGTTTCACTCACTCACTGTCGCGTTTACATGTGTGTTGTGCTCTGATGATGCTTAGTTGAAAATCAGCGAAATATTAGCGTTAATAAAACATCCTTGTTGTTAAAGTGTTTGTGGTGTTGTTAATACCGTGAAAAATAAGTAATGAATAACCAGCAACGCCTAAGCTTATCTGTTAGATTACATCTTCAATGTAGCGAAGCCATATGGTTGGTTTTTGTGGGGCAGAGTTTAAGGCTTTCTCTTCAAAAGTCTCCATAAGAAGTTGGCCAAGGGTGGGGAGAGTGGTGAACCCATGGCTGTCCCCTCTATTTGTTTGTAGAATTTTCTTTGCCAAATGAAATAGCCTGAGTTCATTGTGAACTGAAATAGGGCTGAGATATTGGGAGGAAATTTAGCTTGAATTAGCTCTAAGGTTTCTTTGAGTGGACATTTGTGAATAAGGAAGAGACATCAGAACTGACCATTATGTCAGTATGTTGGAGTGTAAGGTTTTTCTATGCTGGCTTTGAAGTGGGCTGAGTTTTTTATGTGTGATGGTGTGTTGCCAGTATAGTGTATGAGCACTTTGGCCAAATGTTTAGCTAATTTGTATATGGGAGAATCAATGCCATCCACTATGGGACGTAATGGCACATTTTCTTTATGTATTTTTGAGAGTCCATATATACGGGGTATTGTTTGATCCTATTTCGTCTTAACCCATACTTTGGATCCGACATGCTGGTCACTACGATGCTCTTAAACAAAAAATAAGTTGATAGTTGATTTCTAATCCAAATATAGAGAAAATTTGTATTTATTGACTGCACCACTCTATATCTAAATTAGTCCAAGAATTGAAGTAAAACCAACTCTCAACTATTTCCCCTTAATATGTTATTATTATGTATACAGGCTGAGTTTATTTAACTTATATAATTCACCCGCTTTGGTTCGAATATTTTATGAATGGTGCAGTAAAAGAGATTCAGGCCAAATACAACTTTAGATCAACAAAACAAATATTTAATTTAGGCTTACAATTTATACACTTTAGTTTAAATCACTGAATAAGGTATTATAAACATTTTAGCTCATCTTGTAATACTATCTCATATATCTCAGGCAATGGTTAGTCTGTTGTCTGAAATACCTTCACAAAGTTCGTTTAACTATTTAATAAAGTTAAAAGTTTTAAAGTTCCTTAGTAATCAATTACTAATATCTCATACTTACTTAAATTCCAAATACAATAAAAGGGCAGTAACACTTCTTCACATGTATACACTCTTAAATCCATACTCCAGCTAATCTCCGCAATAATTACTGTTAATATAGGGATATTCTAGGAAGAAACACACACATATCTCCGCATAGGAATATCAATAGTTAGGTGATTCTTACTGGTAATCTTCCTTGTTCATCTACTTATATACGAACATTTCTTATAACTGTATGCACTTAAAACAATTAACAACACTCATTAAAACAAATCTTCTTAGTAATAACTGAATAAATTAATGGTCGCAATTCACATAGTTAAACGTTCTTGCTCAGATCAAAAGGCTTGTACAAAACATCTTTGACATCACTTGACCAATTTAGTATTCTACTAATAACTCTTGAACTAAGGTAACACACATTAATTCTTTAACTTGAAGTTTTTACACACAATTGCCTATTCTTCTGGCATTTTATTAATCTTTTAGGCACTATATCTCTTAACACAGCTATCGTTTAAATTCAACCTTGCTGCCTCTATTTATTCTCTTAGTTACTCCTGCTAAGCTTCAAGTTTCCATGTGTCCCTGAAAAGTCGGTCCTGAATTTAAATGCCACTAAAGTATAGCTCGTCATCCAGTTGTCACCTTGCTATCTTCCATTGCTTTATTTGTTGTTCTACAGCTTACTAGCTAACTCGCCCCTCAACTAGTAAACTTTAATTAGCTACTTGAGTGACTCACCGACTCGCTGTTATTGCACTCTGATTCCCCGAATCAATCTCCTCCGATTCCATCCGAATGAATCGTTTTCTCCGTTCTTCCCTTATATATCCCTTCTTCCCGCCGAAATTATTCTTGTGCTCTCTTCAACTAAAATCCTTTCCAGCCCTTCAATACTAATCTGTCACGCACTGTTCTAAACTCGTGCTAGCTATCTTACATACGTCTCCATGACAACCAAAACAAAATATAATAAAACTGAAGTATTGCACAATGTTATACCTCTACACAGGAATAAATAAAGAATATTTACACTTCAATTAATACGCAGTTAAAATGTTGGATACAAATTCTTACAATATTAACATAGCAATAAATAAAATAAACTTAATAATATTTTAATACAGAGTCTTTTCACTATCAATACATATCCTTGATTAAATAATTAAATATCAAATAAACTTAAAGATAGTTAAATGAATATTAATTTATAAACAAGTGATTTACATCATCATCATCATCATCATCATCATCATCAAATTCCTGCCATGTACCCTCAAGGGGTGTACAGGATATGACAGTACTACATGAAAAAATTACATCATTACTAACTTCCTATCTACAATTTTCCTCCAAATCAGTCTGTTACTTGTCAAGACTCCAACATTATCAGATCTTATATTTCTATCGTCTAAGGCACTTTGTACCGTATCAATCCACCTATATCTTGGTCTTCCTCTGGGTCGTTTTCCTGCCAACCTGGCAGAGAACACTTGTTTTGCTAATCTTTCCTCTCCCATTCTATTTAAGTGACCATACCATCTGAGATTAGCTCTGCTAACGCATTCCTGGATGCTGACAATGTCAAGTTCTTTCCTAATATCCTCATTTTTAATATGATATTGCCATTGATGCCATCTGTTCACGCCTCTAATCTTTCTCAGGACTCTGATATCTGCGGTCTCTAGTCTTTGGTCAAGTGTTTTACTTCTGACCCAGCTCTCAGATCCATAAGTTAAAATTGCTTTGAACACAGTCTTGTATACAGCTAATTTAGTGTTCCGACTAATTTCTTTCTTATTCCATATGAATTTATTCAATTGACTTCCCACGATACCAGCTTTGCTGATTCTGTTGTCTATTTCTATATTTAGTTTACCATCTTCAGTAAAAATTGTGCCTAAGTAGCTGAAATGTTTTACTTGTTCCACAGGTTCTCCATTCACAACACAGTTGACATTTTCAATGATTCTGCCTATTTTCATTGTCTTTGTCTTTTTATTGCTGACCTTCATACCATATCTATTACAACAGCTATTCAATTTAGTCAGAGAATCTTGCAGACTTGTAGCAGATTTATTTAGAAGTATAACATCATCCGCATAAAGCAAAGAGCTGACATTAACATCTCCAATTTTGATATCAGGTTTAATACCACATTTCTTCATAATGTGATCCATATAGATAATGAATAACAGAGGGGATAATGTACATCCTTGTCTCACACCAGATTTAACATTAAACCATCTTCCTGTACTTCCTTCAATTCTAACTGCTGACATAACTCAAATAAAGACTAAGTATTGCTTGATATAATGCTCCATTGACACCATATAACTGCAGCGTATTGAATAGCTTCTCTCTTGGCACCTTGTCATATGCCTTTTCCAAATCGACAAAACTTAAATACAGATCTTTGTTATATTCCCATGCTTTCTCGACTATTTGTCGTAAAGTGAAGATCTGATCCTGACAGCCTCTATTTGGCCTGAATCCAGCTTGTTCTTCACCAAGCTTTTCTTCCACAATTCTTCTCAACCGTTTCTCAAGTATACTTGCATAGATCTTGCCAGGAACACTCAGTAGGGAAATACCTCTGTAATTCTCACATTCAGTTTTATTTCCCTTTTTATATATGGGTACTATGAGAGCTCTACTCCAATCATCGGGAATTCGTCCCTCTGTCCAGGCTTTCTGAACTATGCAGTGCAGCCACTGTAAGACTCTTATACCACCATACTTCAGCATTTCTGGTCGAATATCATCTACTCCTGCTGCCTTTCCACATTTCAAGCCTTTGATGGCTTTTTCTACTTCAAGTATGGATATGTATTCCTGACTGCATTCCTGGTCAGTGTTTTTTATCACTGTGCTGTCATCACTGCTTGTTTCATTTAGCAGTTTTTCAAAGTAATTACTCCATACTTCAAGGATATCTTTTTCTCCTGTTTTCATTTCACCTTTATCATCTCTAATTCCTTTTACAGCACTCTTTCCTCCATTCCTAAGCTTCTTCAACAACCTCCAGAATATTTTGCCACCTTCTTGATATTTATTTTCTATATTCTTGCCAAAGTCCTCCCATGACTTTTGTTTAGCTAGTTTTACACACTGTTTAGCTTTCTTACATTTGTCTCTGTATTCTGTAAGAGTAAAAGCTGACTTATTTGCCAGGAACTTTTGATATGCTTTCTTCTTTTCCTTCACTGCCTCTTTGACTTCCTGTGTCCACCAGGGAGTTCTGATTTTTTTATCTTTGCACACAACCTCACCACATGCCTCTCTGGCAGAATCAATCAATGTTTCCTTCAGAGTTTGCCACTGAATCTCCAAGGTTTGATTCCTGTTCTCAAACTCTTTCATTTTCTTTTCAATAATATTTCTGTATTTTAGTCTACAGTTTACATCTGAGAGCTGCTCAACTTTTATTCGCTTTAAAACTTTCTTACATGTTATTCTTTTCAATATGAAATTCAATTTTATCCTGCTCAAGACTAAATAGTGATCACTTCCAATTTCAAATCCTCTGTACACTCTGGTGTCCTGCACCAGGCAGAAAACATCAAGTGATTTACATTAAATAAGTCAAACAACAAGTGATTTACATTAAATAATAATTGCAAGTTTAGCTTATGTGATGGAAGATCATGTTGGATTCTGAAGCAAATATTAATTACTCAAATCTTTATATATTCAGAATCCAACAGTATGGAGTTAAATGGTTTTAATTTGTTAGTGACTTCTACAGACCAAGATGTGACCTTCTTAAGGAGCCTGTGGAGTTTTCTAATTTGTGAGTTGGTGGGATTTTATTCAGTAGGGAGGTAAGTAGCCCGATCTAATAATAGAGCATTAAGCTTACCTGTGTAATCCTTTGGTTAAGTACTACTGTGGCGTTACCTTTATCCGCTTTGGCAATTACTAATTCTTTGTTTTTCTTCAATTCCTGCACAGAGATTTATATTCCTTATTGGATAGGTTGGTTTTTGGTAGTCTTGCTTTGGTGAGAACACAAGCTACATCCAGTCTAATAATGTTGGTGATATGGTTTGGAAGGTGGCGGATCCCAAGTTCAATTTGGATCATTATATCCTTGGCCGGTAATTTTCTGGGAGCAATGTCGAAGTTGTGGCTACTTGAGAGAGCGTTGAGCGCTTCAGGCTTCAAATTAACTGAAGAAAGGTTGACTACAGTGTCGGTAGAAAGTTTTGGTTCAGAGGTCGAGTTCTTTTTTAAATTCTCAAATTTATTGATATGTCAATCTCTTATTTTTTTAAATTTCTTTATCTGCAGCAGTGCACGAGATGTTGTATAAAATTGACCAAAGCTCATGGTTCAACGTGCTGGAAAGCTCTTCTTCGAGCCCAAATAGCTAAGTTTGGGTCAGCTAGGAGAAAGCGAGTGGCGGCAATTTGTTCTCTTAGCAACGCTTGGCTGGCGCTGTTAAAAATTCGGAGAACCTTTTGTGAAAAGAACCAGTGCTTGAATTTAACACTATTTGGAATTATCTGATTATCCTGGCAGCGTTTTAGGAAGATCAGATGGTTCAGTTGTCTTGATAGCTTTGGCATCATTTTACCGTAATGGCAGGCCTTGCGTGCGATGGAATCTCCGTGGGTGATAGTAATTCTCGTAGAAAGGCTTAGACGTTGGTTAAACATGTTTATTAAATAACTTAAGGAATTTACAACTTACAAAGGATATAAATTAAATTAAACTTTAATCTATATTTCCAATATTTTGGCAACGTCACATTGGCATCTTCACGGGAACTTAAAATAAAGATACGTGCATGCAGGCACTACACACAGTAAATGGGGACGAAGCAGGAAGCTATTGTTTCTCCTAAAAGTCTTGATGGTGCCCTCTAGAGGGCTATATAGGTATTCTTAGCCGTTGGGCTGAAGGTCTTCTGATGTAAGTCTCCCAAATTTGGAGTAGTCTCATGCAACCAAATTTGTTGAGGTTTGGCATATTTCTTAGAGCTGAGGCTGATTCCATGAATTGCCTTTCAAATTTGAATTTACTATGGTGTATTACCGTAGAATTTAAAAAAGAACTACACCTCCGAACCAAAACTTGATTAGCTCACTACTGCTCATACTTCACTTTTGTTACCCTTGCCAACCAAGTCACCCTCCTTGCCTGGTCTTTGTAATCTGACCCTAGGAATACATTTAGACATTGCTTCTACTAGATAGTTTTTGAATATTCCCCAAGCTGCATTGATCTCTTTTCCAGCTAACGCCTCATTCCATGCTACACACCTACAAGCTGTTTCCTGAGGTCTTCACCAGAGGCCCTCACACTGCTGGCAACTACCCAAGTAATCACTTCATTGTCACTCTCACCAAATGGAGAGTGATTTGACATCTCATTTATAATTACATCCTCTGGTGAGATGATCAAATCCAAGACCCTCAATCCTCGTGTGCCCTCTGTTACATGCTTTTTGAGGGTGTTGTCCCTGAAAAACTCAAGAAACTCATTTTCTTTACTTCCAGTTGTTTCTCATCATCCCACTCTATATTGCCATAGTTAAAATCACCCTTTTCTTATTTGCTTGGATAATTTGATTATATATTTCATAGTCACTACCATCCACATTACCAGTTCTATAACAACATCCAACCAAGTATTTCATTCTGTTCACCTCCATCTCATTTCCTCAAAACCACTGGCACTATTTCTCTCATGCATCTCTTCTTTACATGATTTCTTGTTCTACCCATTTTAGCCATGTGCTGAAATATTTAATTTGCAGCAGTCCTATAAAACCATTTAAATAACTTAAATGTTTTTATCGTGTCTCCCCTGTTACACCTAATAACCAACTTTTGCAAACCACAATCCTTCAATCTATCCTCACAGGGTGACCACCCAATATCTTGATCACTCACATCTGGATCCTCTGTACTACTTCCTCATCCTCAAGAAATCCAGATGACTAGACCTGAGCATAACCCAGTTGAAGACATATCAGGACCTCTCTGCTCATGTGTTTTTCATTCTAAGTAATCCTATGAGCTACCTTGACAACCTTAGCAATATGCCCTCTGAACTTCAACTCCTCTATCCACTAATACCCCAAAATTCCTAATGTCATCAGTTTCATACTGAATACAGTTCCCTTGTAATCTGTTTATCTCAAAGCATAACCTCATTATTCCACATTTTACTAATATCATTATCTTTTGCTCATAGTGTCAGTCTATTTAAATCATCCTACAAACTCCTTAACACATGGAGAATTGAGGCAGATGAATTGAGAGGTGTTTACAATATTCTAACCTTGTAACTTTTTCCTTTCATGGCCATGGAGTTAGATGGCATATCTGTCTGTATATTATGAGAATGGGCATAGGAATTGCACCTCCTCTGACCAACCTGTTCAATTTGAGCATCAGTTTTTGGAAAGAGAGCAAAATAGTTCCACTGCATAAAGTAGACTCCAAGATAGAAGTTGCAAATTATAGACTAAACAGTGTCTCGGGAGTTGTGGTTATGGTATTGGAGAAGTTGGTAAAAGACTGAATTCAGGACTGGTTCGACAAGAATGTGATATGTTTTAGGAGCAACATGGTGTTTTGTGAAAGATGTATCTTCCTTTATTAATTTTCTTACTTTTTTTATAATAAAGTTACATTTGAGTTGTATAAAGGAAATGACTATTCTGTGATATGCTGGACTTTGCAGGATTCCACATGGAACTCTGCTGAGTAAATTGGAGCAAATCTGGATGAATATCAAGCTAGTGATTTTGATAAGAGGGTGGCTGATGGACAGATATCAAACAGTGGTGTATGGGGATTTCCTATATCAATCGAGTCATTGATATAGGAAATGATTTAATTTCAAATATTCAGTTGTTTGCTGATGATTCAAAGCTGGTGAGAAGTGAAAACAATATAGAGATCCTGCAGGATGACTGAAATTGACTAACAGCATGTGCAAAGATAAATGTCTGCCATTTGAAGTGGCCAGGTATAAGGCCATGCATTTTGGGAAGTAGAGATTGCAATTACAAGCAGTGTACTATATTGAACTGTAGGAAGTAAACTGCAAGAAATTAATGAGACCAATGATTTTGAGTTTATTTTGAACAAGCTGTTAAGTTTAAAGGACATAGCAAAGTTATTCCCCTTTATGAGACTTTAATTAGACCTTATCTGAACTACTGCATGCAGAACTGGTTGCCTTGATTCCATGGGGATGAAGAAGTGGGATGGAGGATCCATAGGTATGTGACCAAAGATTGAGACAGGTCTCTGGAATATACTCTTTATTAAAATAGATTGAAGGCCTATGAGCTTCAAAAATTAGTTGATAGGCAAATAAGACAGGACTGATAGAAGCATGTCTTCTTCTTCTTCTCAGCCATTTTCTGTCCACTGGTGGACGAAGCCTCATCCAGTTCTTTCCAACTTTCTCTGTTCTTGGCAATGGTTGACCAATTTTTCCCAACATATATAAGAAGCATATGAGTTATTATAAAGGGGTTTTATAGTATTGAAACTGAAGACTTTTTTCAGTATATAGTAGGAAGAGAGACAACAATATGTCGAACCTGGAAATTGTATAAGAGTGCAATTTGGAGTTGTGTTAAGACTAAATTTTTTTGATTGGAAGATAGTGAATGGATGGAATGTGTTGCCAAAAGTGGTTGTGAGATCTTCATCAAAGAATAAGATCAAGAAGAAGTGTAATATCAGAATGAGTATCCCATAATGAGTCTTTGACTCCATGGAGATGCCTAAGAAATAATAATAATAATATCCATTACTCTTGTTCTTCAGATTCTTTCCACCACCTGCTGCTTAAGAGATTTCTCCCTCATGAATGCCAGAAATTCAATTTCCTCTGTGCTGTTTCTACATTTCTGTACTTAAGATCCTCTACAATGATCACTCTTTGTGCACTTGCTAAACCAGTTTGTTTAAAAATTTTCTGCACATCACTCTCCAGTTCTCTTGCTTGTTTCAACATCCTGTTGAATATTTTTGTCCTCCTGTTCCTTCCCCCCCTGCATCACAGTGGGCTCTTTCAAAGCCATTAGTGCAATCCTTTCTATCCTGATAGGACACAATTAGACTGAAAATGGGACTTAAACCAATAATCTTTCATAGACTGAATCTATCAATGTCACATACTCATTGCAACGGGAATATACTATTATATTCTCTGAAGAATATATATACTATACATATACAGTCCAACCACAGACAAGAGAACCCTTAACACTTCTGCGCATGGCAGAAGAAGGCAAAGCCATTCCGATAATAGGGTAATCAATGCATTTCGTCGGTTGAGTATTTATTATTATACATCAGAAAATTAGCTTTTCTTTTATGAACATTCTAGATTTTAAAGTAGTAACTATTTTGCTTGTATAATTTGGAAAATTTTACATATGAAGCACGTGATTTCGCATGTTGGTGAAGAATTCATCCATCACCTTATTCCTTTCTCCCCTTCAACATGAATTGACTCTTCTTGGCACTCTGCCAGCTACAGTTCTCTTACCTGTGAGCAGACTATATATATTCACATGTAGAAGGAATATAAAGAAATAGACAATCAGCATGGCCATAGGTAATACAAAGAAGAGGCAAGAAGGGTGATTAGCAAGGTTAGGAGTAGACAATTTGGAGAGAAATGGCACTTATGGTTTTGAGAATGTCTGATGTGAAGACATGCAGGATAGGATATTTAGTGAATTGTTGCTATAGGCCAGGAAACACACTGCATGATGAGCAGAAGATATTTAGGGAGATAAGTTTGACAAATGCAAAGCAAGTGATCCTTATGAGGGATTTTAATTAGAGCAATTTAAATTTGTTACTAATTGTAACTGAGATAGCATCTATGTCCCTGGTTAGTAAGAGGGGGAGAGAGAGAGAGTGTAGTCTTTACTTGGTGGATGAATAGACATACAAAAGTATCAGGATGAAAGGAATTTATGTTGAATTATAAGATTAGTGACTATAATAATCTTAGAAAACAACTTGGAGCAATTGGAGGAAGAATTAATGGGAGAGATATCTGTAGTGTATGGGAGCTAGTTAAGAAATATTTATCAGCAGTGATGGCAGATTGCATACCCCAAGTGAAAAAGATAAAATTATCTGTTTAGGGTCTGTTTTGTGGCCATCGCTGTTTAATTTGCATGTAAATGATATTTAGAAGGATTTGAATGGGGATATACAGTTGTTCGCAGATGATGCAAAGTTAGGAAGAACTATGAGGAGTAGAATAGATGTTATAGCTTTGCAAGTGGACCTGAATAGACTTTCTGAATTGGCAAATGAATGGGAATCCAGTTCAACATAGCAAAATGTAAGGTGAGTTTTAAAAGGGGTAAACCGTGAGTAGACATATCGGTACACAATAAATAATGGAAAAAAACTCACGTAGAAAGATTATTTATTAGTATAATTTTTGCCTGTGTGTCACAGGCATCCTCAGTACATTAAGCTCAAAATTAAACACTAACTGACAATTCCAAAAAGCGCCACCTAAGTAGCTGGTGTAAGATAACTAAAAAGGTCAATAACTTTCCTAAAAAAAAAAAAAAAAAAAAATTAATATAATAAAAAGTTAGGAAAGATTAACTGATTTGTAAAGTACTATCTCCCATAAAGGGGACAGACGTAAGCCGTCGGATCTGTTTAAGTTAGGAGAATGAAGTAGAGTTTCACATGTTTCTTTATAAAGGCGTTCCATGAGAAACTGACTTTTGAAGAACTCTTGTCTTTCTCCAATGAACTCTGTGTCTAGTGAAGATGGCATGTTCAGAAAGTCCAGACTTTTCAGGTTTAAAGTATTCAATATAAGATTGGTGTTCTTCTAGCCGAATAGAGGCAGATCTTCCCGTTTGTCCGAAATAAGATAATCCACAAGAGCACGGAATCTGGTAGACACCTGGATGATTAAGATGTGGAAGCTTGTCCTTAGGAGAAGTGAGAAAGGTGGAGATTTTTCTAAACGGTCGAAAGGCAACAAAAATATTCAGTGGTTTTAAAACTTTTGCTATACGTTCACTGATGCCTTGTACATAAGGGATAGTAATGCGCGTTATTTCCTCTGTGTTTGAAGAGGAAGACATATTAAAACTATTCAAAGTTCTTTCAATGAAGCAATTCTTATAACCATTAGATAGAAAGGAAGAAGTTATGTATCGTATTTCTTTCTGTAAAAGATCGTCTGTAGAACAAAAGGAGTGGGCCCGATGAACCAGTGTTTTAATAGTTCCTGCCTTTTGACTGGGATGGTGATGAGATTCCGCATGGATATAATGGCCTGTATGAGTCTTCTTTCTATAAACTGAGAAATGTAGGTTACCGTCTGGTTGGCGAAGAATTAGAAGATCTAAAAAGGCTAACTGCTTATTTGATTCTACTTCTAGGGTAAACTTGATCCTAGGATGAAATGCGTTTAACTTAGTGAGAAATTGTTGAAGTTCATCAGAAAAGCCATTCCATACAGCAAAAATGTCATCGAAATGTTATCTTATTTCGGACAAACGGGAAGATCTGCCTCTATTCGGCTAGAAGAACACCAATCTTATATTGAATACTTTAAACCTGAAAAGTCTGGACTTTCTGAACATGCCATCTTCACTAGACACAGAGTTCATTGGAGAAAGACAAGAGTTCTTCACAAAAGTCAGTTTCTCATGGAATGCCTTTATAAAGAAACATGTGAAACTCTACTTCATTCTCCTAACTTAAACAGATCCGACGGCTTACATCTGTCCCCTTTATGGGAGATAGTACTTTACAAATCAGCTAATCTTTCCTAACTTTTTATTATATTAATTTTTTTTTTTTTTTTTTTTTTTTTTAGGAAAGTTATTGACCTTTTTAGTTATCTTACACCAGCTACTTAGGTGGCGCTTTTTGGAATTGTCAGTTAGTGTTTAATTTTGAGCTTAATGTACTGAGGATGCCTGTGACACACAGGCAAAAATTATACTAATAAATAATCTTTCTACGTGAGTTTTTTCCGTTATTTATTGTGTACCAAAATGTAAGGTGGTTTAAAGTTTAGGAAGCACAGAGAAGATGCAGAGTATGAGATTGGTGGAGATATCATAGTGGAGGTTGCGAAGATGAGGGATCTGAGGTGATGGTGGATAGGGATCTGAAATTTCAGGGATATTTTGCTAAACTTCTAAGGGCAATATAGTAGATTATGGCAGTGATATATAGGTTGCTGATGTGTAGATGTGTAGAAGCAAGGATGTTATGCTTCCACTGCATACATATTTAATCAGACGACATATGGATTACTGTGTATAGGGATTTGGTCACCTGGTTTTCAATATGATGAAGAGATGTTGGAAAGGGTTCAGAGACTATTGATTAAGGTAATTTCTTGTCCCTGTAATGTTGATTATGAAGTCAAATAAGGAAATGCAGTTTGCAGTCTGGTGGATAGAAAAAGGAAGTGGAGGGGGGGGGATATGCTTCATATAAGTAGGTAAGTTGTTTTTACCAACTTATATGAACTTCTACATCTATTAATATAGATGCAATTTTTCATAAACTAGTCAGAGACAGGGCAGAACAAGAGGCTATCCTTGGAAGCTGCATGAGAGTGTCAGCAAGTGGAGGAATGAAGAAATATTTTTTTTTTAATATGGAGAGTGGTAGGCATTTGGAATGCATTGCTGAAAGTGTAGTGAGTGTGGAAACAGTCAATGCATTTAAGCAAGAGTATGTGGTGAGCTCTGTGTGACAGAGACCTCCCATGCTGAATCATATGACTGCATGAGAGTCGGATGATAATAATAATAATAATCTTCAAACATTTGCATATCTTCATTTACACCTTATCTGATATCATTAAAATATTAGTTAAGCAATAATTGTCCTACAAACAAATCCTCTACACATAATTCATGATTGTTATCTAATAGTATCCAGAATATTCTAAAAAAATCAGAATTATGAAATTATCATAGATCTGTTGGGAGTCAGGCAGTGGAATTTCTAACAAAAATTAATTCAGAAATTTGATAACTTAGAATGCAAAACTAGACATGTTGTCTATTTGTACTGATATACAGAAGTCCCTTCATAGTACAATAACAAAATACAGGAATATTTGACCTTCTGTTGAACAGTGGTTTCAAATCCTGCAAGGGACACAAGGAAAACATATGAAAACTTTTCAGCTGAAGGTGAGTTATCTTATTTAGATTCATATGAAGGTAGCAGTGATTTTCTTTCTAGAAATTGGTTTTGTCAGGGGAAAAATACACACAGTTAACAGACACAGCCTTGGTTTCCTTGGCATAATATCAGTAAATCTGACTGAGCTGTTAAATGGATCATAAATTTTACCAAGTAATTGTTAGCCATTAAATAATGCAACATATGATCAAAAGTCATGAATTTGCTGTCACTTTCAGAAAAATTACCTACTAAAGAAATTAATTATATTACTTATTATTACTTCATTACTTATATATAAGAGAGGGTCTCAACGTGCTTGGTCATTGGAAAAGAGGGAAAAGATAGCTATTTGCATATAATATTTTTTATTTATGATAGCTTAGATAATGATATAATTGTTTGGCTTTGTGGACATGTTACTGAACTTTTGTTTTTACTGAATTTTTAAATCTTGACTGTAACGATAAAAATGCCGATACGAATGGGATCTACACAGCACGCAGTGTGAAGATCAAATGTTGTTAATGACATAGACTTTTCAAAAATGGGTAGGACAGTGTCGTAAGTGCAACATGTATGCATGGCAAAATGTGTAAGATATGTTTATGAATAGACTTAAGATATGAGAGAAGGTATGGATTTGTGTGATATTTTGAGAAGGAAAGATACGATATTTCGTTAAGGTATCAGAGAGTTGTGTATGGTAAAGCAGTTGCAAGGAGGCAGAGGGTTACAAGTGGGGTCCCACAGGGCTCAGTTCTAGGACCTATATTGTTTAACCTTATATCAATGACATTGCCAGTGGATTGGATTGCAAGGGATTATTCAGTTGTTTGCGGATGATGCGAAGCTGGGAAGGATTATTGGTAATAGTGCAGATGTGGTAGTCCTGCAAGAGGATTTGAATAAGCTAGATAGATGGGCAAATGAATGGGGGTCTCAGTTTAATGCAGCAAAATGTAAGGTCTTGAGGTTTGGGAAACATCGATAGGATGCTGCATACTCTATGGGAGGAGTTATACTGGAGGAAGTAGGGGAGACAAGAGATCTGGGATTGATGATTGATGGAAACCTGAAATTTAGGGGACATATTGCAAAGGTGGTGAAGGTAACACAGAGGATTGCTGCAATTATGAGAAGGACACTGACCTGCAGAGATAAAACAGTTATCATTCCGTTGTATAAGACCCTGATCAGACCACACTTGGACTATCGTTCTCAGATTTGGTCCCCAGGATTTGAAGGGGATTAATTAACTGTGGAAAGGATACAAAGGTTTATAACAGAGATGGTTTCAGGACCTGTATAATGATAGTTATGAGGATCGGCTGAGGGAATGTGGACTGCAGAGTTTGGTGGATAGAAGAAGGAGAGGTGATATGATTGAGACTTTTAAACTGTTGAGAGGTGGTTACAGGGTTAACACTGGGGAGTTCTTTTGCTTGATTGAACAGCGGGAAGGAGTGATGTCAAGTGGCCATCCCTAGAAGTTACGAAAAGAAACTGTGAGCAAGAGGGTGAGAAGTGGTTTCTTTGCATGGAGGGTGGTTGAACCGTGGAATGCATTGCCTGATGGAGTGGTGAAAGCAAGAACGAACAATGAGTTTAAGGAATGGTATGATAGACTTTGTGTTTCTTAGGGGGGGGACCCCCCCTCGATGAGTCTTGACAGACTTTATGTTCTTAGGAAGGACCTTCCACATGAGTCTTTTGACTCCATGGAGGCCTGAATAATAATAATAATAATAACTTATCAGCGAATGCAACACATACTGAAGGAATGAAAGTTAGCAAAAATTCAGTTGCAAAAGATAGTCTGAATAGCAGAACAACAGGTAGTAAGTCTGATGGAGTGATGTTGTTGTTGTTGTCTTGTCCTTTGAAGAGTCTTAGATGTTTCCGTGCGCTCCTCGTACTGCTTTGGCTATGTCTGTGATTTTGTTTGTATAGAGCTGTTGTTCAGGATTAGGATCTATTTCTTGCAAGGCTGCTGTAATTGCTGGACAGGTAAAGATGTGAGTGGGTGTCAGTTCCGTATTGGGGCAGTTGTTGCAGTTTCTATATGTTCTCGTATCATCTGTATTGATCTTCATTCCTCTATAATGTCCTGTTCGTAGTCTTGCTATCGTAGTGGAGGTCCTTCTGTCAGCATTGATCTCGGGAATTTGATGTTGTATCACTGATTTCAATGGAATTAGTTTAGCTTTTGCTAGTGCATTGGCATCAGCAAGAGTTATCATATGAGATGGAGTGATAAAATATATGAATGAAGAAATACAGGTAAGTGGCATGGAAACAGAAGGAAGTTGGAATGAGGAAACAGAAGAAAAGGTACAGTAGAAGAAGAAGGAATGAGATGATGGAAGCAACAGAGAGTAAAATTGTCAGATTGCAAGATTTGAAGAAAGAATTGTTCAAAATGAGAAATTAAATGAGGAATTTGCAAAGTAATGTTAGACCTTTAGTGGAAACAAATGAATGAGTGCAAAAGGATAGAATGAAAGAAAAAGAGGTGATGAATAAATCCAGAATAGCAATGTATGAAGATTTCATTATGTATGGATTTGCCTAATGAGAGAGAGTCTATAAGTCTGCTTTCCAGGAGGAAGAATGGACAAGATAATTCATGCTTTTGATATGAGAAGGAAATGAGCTAGAGAGTTGGTGGTGGTTGTGGAAATCAATGATTTATTTAGAAATAAGGAGAACGTAAGGATGGATATTAGGAGGTTATTGAGGAGAGTG
The DNA here is from genome assembly GCF_054136105.1 of Typopeltis vanoorti. NCBI lineage: Eukaryota > Metazoa > Arthropoda > Arachnida > Uropygi > Thelyphonidae > Typopeltis > Typopeltis vanoorti. Next base: position 12,913,401 of record NC_143563.1, read on the forward strand.
AAAGATAACAGTATAGCAAAAAAGGTTGTCAGTGTGTTGCCAAGGTATGACAAGATGATTTGAAATGGCTTTGGATTGGGTGAACTGGAGAAACTGTTGCTAAAAGGAAGTGCAGTGTGTGATGCAAGCAAGAGATCAAAAGAAATTAGAGGTGAAAAATAAGATCAGAAGAGCAGAATGGAAGAGACTAATACCAAATTTTTGCGGAGGGTAGCGATGGGACGAAGCATGAAGGTAGCTGTCTGTGTGCGTGTGGGTTTTCTAAAAATGGAAATTTTTAAAAATGGACATAAAACTTACGCATTTCATAAATTTTACGTCCAGAAAGGGGAGACAGTCTTGGATTCCAGTTCATAGGTAAAATTGATTTTCTCATGAAACTTGTTGAGGTAGTCTAGAAAAAAATTGAGGTTGTTGACACCGTGTTCCCAGATGAGGAATACATCATCTATATAACGATACCATATTTTGGGTTTAAAAGCCGAGGAATTAATTGCTTTTTCTTCAAAATCCTTAAGAAATGTGTCAGCAAGAATCAGAAGGAGCAGACTGCCCATAGCCAAACCTGAGTTCTGTACAAACAGATACCTTCATGCTTCTTCCCATCACTACCCTCTGCAAAAATTTGGTATTATTTCAACCCTGGCACATCAAGCCAGATCTTTACTAACAGATGAAACAAAAATTGAAAATGAACTCAATTTACTAAAAAGGAATTTCGTCAACAATGGTTTCTCTCTTAAAAAGATTGATACCAGGGCCAGTGCTCTCTCTAGCCATGTTCTCTTCTCTGTCAACTCGAATGAAGGCCGCCAACACCTCATAGATTGACTGCAAATTTCTAATATCCATGTGGGTTTATGAGGAACTCGAAAGAAAGATTATCGAATCTAGAGAAGTATTGCTCGATTCATCCCTTATTAACAGCAGCCTTAGCTACAATCTTTCTGATGCACACATTGCCACTGTCCAGTATTGGCGCACTCGTGACAGCTCATGCACATAGTCAACTTCAATCGGAACTCCACCATGCACACATTCCTGTTTTAAAATGTACTATTGTGTTTTATACTAGACCTGTGGATGTAATTTTATTATGTCTCTTTTATTTTATATAATTCTTTGCCTGTGATTCTTGAAGAAGTTGATTTATTCAATGAAACTAATAGTATCTTAATATTAAATCTTTTCTTTTTCTTTCTCGGTATATAGTCATTCAAACTAATTTTTTATAACATTATCTACCGAGTAAATATGAACGATAATATATATATATATATAAAATTGTTGGAAAGGGTCCAAAGGCGACTGACTAAGGTAGTTTCTGACCACTGAAATGTCAAGTATGAGGAAAGATTGAGAAGATGTAATTTGCAGAGTCTGGTTGACAGGAGGAAGAGGGGAGATATGATAGAGACCTACAAGTTGGTAAGGGGTTGTTATAGGATCAATGCTGGAGAAGTTCTACAGAAAATAGTGGAAGATCAGAGAGAGAACCAGAGGTTATCCCTGGAAATTGTATAAAGTGGGTGTGAGTAGGGGAGTGAGAGGCAGGTTTTTTTCGTGCAGAGTTGTAAATGATTGGAATGCCTTGCCTGAGAGTATGGTGTCTGCAAGGAGTTTGAGTGTGTTTAAGACATGGTATGATGAGCTGTGTGTGTGTGTGTGTGTGTGCGTGTGTGATAAAAGAAATTAAAACCTCCCACATGAGTCTTTGACTCCATGAGGTCTTGTTTAATAATAATAATAATAAGTACAGAATGGATTTAGAAAAGGACGATCATGTATAGACCTGGCCTTTTGCCTAAAATTAATAATAGAGAAAAGAAGAGAATATAATTTAGAAACACATATTGCATTTATTGACTTTGAAAAAGCATTTGACAGAGTTAAAAGAAACATATTATTTAACATATTAAAAGAAAGATAAATACCAAATAATATCCTAAAAGCTATCACAAGTATATATGAAAATAATCAAATACAAATAAGATTAAATCACGATCTATCATATACAAGAGAGATAAACCAAGGAGTCCGACAGGGATGTCCCCTCTCAGCAACTCTTTTTAATATCTACTTAAATGAAATAATAATAAAATGGAATAAAAATTTACATCAAGGAATTAAACTTTCTCCTACAGTTAACTTAAACACTTTCCTCTTTGCCAACAACCAAATAATAATTACAAATTCAAGATAACTTACAGAAAGCAATTTTAGATCTAAATGAGATATCCAAAGATTATGGTATGATAATATCAATGGAAAAATCAAAAACTATGGCCTTTAAAGGACAAGATCCAGCAAGAACTAAAATAGTCATAGATAACAAGATCTTAGAACAGGTGAATTCATTTAACTACCTAGGATATATGATCACATATGAAAATGAAAAAGATATAAACATAAAAATTGCAAAATATTTAAAAATAACAGGTGTAATTAACTCTATATTTAAACCAAATCTAGTTCAAAAACAAACCAGGCTAAAAGTATACAATGCATTAGCCCTACCAGTCTTAATGTATGGAAGAGAAATCTGGACAATAAAACAAAAAGACAAACAAAGATTAACAACAGCAGAAATGAAGTTTATGAGAAAAACTGCAAAGTATAGCCTATTTGATCACAAAAGAAACGAAGATATTATGAAAGAATTAAACCAAGAACCAGTAATAGAAAAAATTAAAAAATATAAACATAAATGGATGGAACACGTTCAAATAATGAAAACAGAAAGATTACCAAAACAGGCCTTAAAGTACAAGCCATTAGGGAAAAGAAAACCAGGACGTCCTCTTAAACGATTCAACGATGACTTCTAAGGCCAGAACAGGCCATGCTAGGCCTAAATCCTTGATACGCATGATGATAATGATGATGACAATAATAACAATGGTGATTAAGTGAATATAAATGATCCAGGTTTGTGGCCAAATATTATAACTGATAAATTTAGATTATTTTGTGTTAAAACTGGACCTAAAGACATCATCAAGACGCATTCGTTAAGAATGTTGAAGGTAGATCATTTTTTCTACATCGTACTGTTTAAAAAAAAATGCCAAATGGTTTAACTCAGCTTCGCAGCTGGTTAGTTTACTGAAAAGCTCAAGACTCAGTATTTTGCTTTTGTTGTGTATTATTTTCCAAAAGAAGAGGAAAAGATCAATCAACACGATTTATATATGGTTTTAATAAATGGAGAAAACTGTCATCTGTAATTCGAGATCATAAGCTTTCTGTTGGTCAATTTAATTCTTTTATTGCTTGGCAAGAATTATGAAAAAGGCTTAATTTATGTTCGACTGTTGACAGAACAAATCAAATTAATATCAATAAAGAAACGGAACGTCTAAAATTACTATTCCAAAGAATTGCAGATGTAATTCTATTTTTAGCAAGTAATAATCTTGTCATTTCGAGGATCCCATGAAACAATAGGAATGCCGAATAATGGAAATTGTTTAAGTTTAATAGAATTATTAAGGACATGTGATCCTGTGCTAATGGATCATGTAAAAACAGAATTAAAAATACGAAAAAAAGAATTGTGCTTCATTTGGCACATAGATTTCAAGAGGAAATTATTGCTGCATTAGGTAATGAAGTCCTTAATAAAATTAAAGATGATATAAAAGCAGCCATTTATTACAGTATTCAAATGGATTATACTCCTGATAATTCTCACAAAGAACAAACTTCAGTAATTATTAGATATGTAAATTTTGTAGAGAAAAAATTAATTATAAATGAGTCATTAATAGGATTTATTGAAGTAACTGATGTGACTAGTGAAGGACTAGCAAATTCGCTTTTAAAAAGAATAGGTGAGCTTGATTTAGATATTATGAATTGTAATAAAGGGGAAAGCGTGGTGGTGGGGTACTGCTTATGATAAGTGATGACATATGTCCTCTAAAAGTGGAGAATTTGGAAGGAAGTGAGACAAATGATTTTGAGAGCGTATGGTGTGAGGTAGAGGTAGGCAAGACAGGAGATTTAGTGGGGTGTTGCTACAGGAGATGTTTAGATAGCTAAGTTTGGCAAGTGCAAGAAGAATGATTGTTATGGGAGATTTTAACTTCAGTAGTATAAATTGGAGAGAGGAAGATGCATGTAGCAATAGGGGAATGGAATTTCTAGAATTCTTGAGGGACAAATGTCTTACGCAACATGTAACAGAGGGAACAAGCGGTTCAAAAGTTTTGGATTTGGTTATAGCACCAGAAGAGTTGATAATAACTGAGTTGACGTCTCTCCCACCAGTTGGAGAGAGTGACCATATGGTGTTGACTTGGAAAATGAATAGACATGCAGGAGTATCAAAGAGACGGGAACTTATGTGGAATTATAAGGCAGGTGATTATAATAGTCTTAGACATCAACTTCGGGAAGTCTCATGGAGGGAGGAATTGGAAGGCAGGGATATCACTAGTGCGTGGGAAATTGTGAAAGAATATTTTTATCAGCAATGGTAAGTTGTGTTCCACGAGTGAAGAAGAGGGCGCAATTTGGAGTAAAGTGGATGACAAACAATATTAAACAGGAATTGCATGCGAAAAAGAGGCTATGGAAGAGATATAAGGAGACAGGTGAAGAGAAGATGCATGAGGAATATAAGACACAGGCCAGAAGAGTGACTAGTGTGGTAAGGAAAGTGAAACTGGAATATGAGAGGAGATTGGCCCTAAGATCCAAAGAAAATCCTGGGGAATTTTTTAGCTATGTGGCCAGTAGGAGGAGAAATGACTGTGGAAGAATGATATTGTGCGATAAAAATGGGAATAGAGTGACTGATGCAGAGGACATAGTGGAATTGTTCAATGAACACTTTATTGGAGTATTTCATCCTAGAGGAGTCAGTTTTAATGCTAGAGGGATAGGACTGGTTCGAGGTCTGGAGGTACAGGAGGAGAGTGTGTTTCAGATACTGAGTACTCTGGATGTCAGTAAAGCTGTGGGACTGGATGGTATTTCACCACGAGTTTTGAGAGAATGTGCTAGGGAATTGACAGTGCCTTTAACGTGGGTTTTCAATGAAAGTCTGGCTTTGGCAAAGGTGCCCAGGGAATGGAAGGAAGGTAAGATAGTGCCATTGCATAAGGGTGGTAACAGACTGGAAGTGTCTAATTATAGGCCAGTCTGTGTGTCATCAGTAGTTGTTAAGATCTTGGAGAAAGTAGTGAGGGACCGTATACAGCATTGGGCAGATGAGGGTAATGTTATCTGTGAGAATCAACATGGATTTGTGAAAGGATGCTCTTGTTTTAGCAATATGCTAGCCTTTTTTGATAAAGTTACAAGAACATTAGATGAGGGAAAGGCATATACTGCAATTTTCTTAGACTTGGCGAAGGCATTTGACAGGGTGCCACATGATAAGCTGATAGTTAAGTTGCAGCACATGGGTCTGGATGTCAGATTGGTCAACTGGATTCAGGATTGGCTGTCTGATAGGTATCAGAGAGTTGTGTATGATGGAGCAGTTTCCAGGAGGCGGAGGGTTACAAGTGGGGTCCCACAGGGCTCAGTACTAGGACCTATATTGTTTAACCTTTATATCAATGACATAGCCAGTGGATTGAGATTGCAGGGGGATATTCAGTTGTTTGCGGATGATGCGAAGCTGGGAAGGATTATTAGTAATAGTGCAGATGTGGTAGCCCTGCAAGATTATTTAAATAAGCTAGATAGATGGGCAAATGAATGGGGGTCTCAGTTCAATGCAGCAAAATGTAAGGTCTTGAGGTTTGGGAAACATCAATGGGATGCTGCATACTCTATGGGAAGAGTTATACTGGAGGAAGTAAGGGAAACAAGAGATCTGGGATTGATGATTGATGGAAACCTGAAGTTTAGGGGACATATTGCAAAGGTGGTGAAGGTAACACAGAGGATTGCTGCTATTATGAGAAGGACACTGACCTGCAGAGATAAGAGGGTTATCATTCCGTTGTATAAGTCTCTGATCAGACCACACTTGGACTATTGTTCTCAGATTTGGTCCCCAGTATTTGAAGGGGATAAATTGCCTGTGGAAAGGATACAAAGACGGATGACAAAGATGGTTTCAGGACTGTACAAGGATAGTTATGAGGATCGGCTGAGAGAATGTGGACTGCAGAGTTTGGTGGATAGAAGAAGGAGAGGTGATATGATTGAGACTTTTAAACTGTTGAGAGGTGGTTACAGGGTTGACACTGGGGAGTTCTTTCGCTTGGTTGAATAGTGGGAAGGAGTGATGACAAGAGGCCATCCCTGGAAGTTACGAAAGGAATCTGTGAGCAAGAGGGTAAGGAGTGGTTTCTTTGTGTGGAGGGTGGTTGAGCTGTGGAATGCATTGCCTCATGGAGTGGTGGGAGTGAGAACGGTCAGTGAGTTTAAAGAGTGGTATGATAGACTGTGTTTCTCAGGGGGGGGACCTCCCCTCGATGAGTCTTGACAGACTTTATGTCTTAGGAAGGACCTCCCTCGATGAGTCTTTTGACTCCTTGGAGGCCTGAATAATAATAATAATAATAAAAATAACAATAATATGATAACAGTAGCAATATGAAGGGAACATATAAAGGTGTACAATCTAGAATAATTAGTTTAACTCCTCATGCAATTTATTTACCTTGTTTATCACATTCTTTTAATTTGATAATTTGTGATGCTGCTTCCAGTAGTATATATTGTAAAAAAATTTTCGGAATTTTGCAATGTTTATACTGAGTATTTTCTGCATCTACAAAAAAGTCGGGAAATTATACAAAAGCATTTAAATATTACACTTAAACCATTATGTGATACTCGATGGGAAGCCAAAATGGACGCAGTCAAAGCAGTGTGTATACACAGTTTGAACAAACTTATAATGCCTAAGAATTTATTGGTGCAATTAATGATAACACTGCAGTATCCAAAGCTAAAATTCTACTAGATTCATTACGAGAAATGTCATTTATTTTAAGCTTATCGGTGTGGTTTACAATATTGTCAAAAATTAATAGTATCAACAAACTATTTCAAGCAAAAACAATTGTTCCTGAATCTGCTTTTAATTTAGTGAATAAAATTAAAAATGAAATCCAAAATTTAAAATCAAAATTTAACACATTTTTAGACGACGCAAAAATTATAGCATGAAACTTGAATATTTCCGAAGACTTCCCTCAAAAAAGAATTTGATAAAGAAAAAGATTATTTTCTGAACTAGCAGAAGATGAAGTTTTACTAAAGGTAAAACTTCATCTTCTGCTAATAAGAGGTAGAGGAATTTAAATGTCAGTTTTTCAACGTTGTGATTGATACTGTTATTGTACAAATAGATGAGAGATTTAAAAATATACCCAGTGCTATTTCTTATTTTAAATTAATTACTGATGTAAAAACATTAGAAAAAAATGAACTAGAAAACCGCTCAAGGAATTTTGTAAAATATTATAGTAAAGATTAAATGAAGACTTAATCCAGGAAATTGATTTGTTACGAGAATTGATCTTGGACCAAAAAAATGTAAATAACACACAAGACATATTGCAATATATATTAATCTTAAAATCTTATATTAATCTTAAAATCTTAAGATTAATAAGATTAATATTAATCTTATTAATCTTAAGATCTGACTTCATTTGAGTGATTTTTCTACGAATATTTTTTTATCAATTTTTATATTTTTTTGTTTTTTTATTTGAGGCCCCAGCAGATTGCGAGGCCCTAAGCTGTAGCTTTTTTTAGCTTATACATAAATCCGGCACTGTGAAACCCCCAAATACCTTGGAGTTACTCTGGATCCATCAATAAGCTTCAATAAACATATCAACAATGTTGCAGTCATAGCAAAAAGAAGACTAAATATCATGAAAAGTATCTCAGGTAAAGAGTGGAGAGCTGATGCTAAAACTTTAAAAGTCACATACACCTCTATTATCCAAACCATAATGGAATATGCTTCGCCTATCTGGATGCAAATATCACAAACCAGTTTAGACAAGCTTATAAAAATGCAGCTAGAATCATATGTGGACCAAGGAATACAACTCCTGGAAAAATAGCAGAATTTGAATCCAACCTTGTTCCTTTAAAAATTAGGTGGCAAGAAAATCTTACTAAATTTGTAGAAAAAAGTGCTAACCTTGCACATCATAGAACAAGTGAACTTTTTAAAAATTGGCAACCAACAAACAGAATAAAGAAAAAATCAACAATGCATGAAATCATGGAAAATAAAATTCCCTTGGATTGTCCAAACAAAATAGCCAACTACCCAGTATTTCCTCCAAATCAAGACAGGAAAAATGTAGTTATCAATTTAGAAATAGGGAAACATGAGAAAAAAAGCCTAGAAAACCCTGAAATCTTGAGATCATTAGCTCTTTCAAAAATAATGGAATATGGACCTGACCCAATAAAGATCTACACAGATGGCTCCAAAAATCCAAATGGCAATTCTGGGAGCGGAGTACTCATCTATGGCTCTCAAAATATAGAACTAAAAACAACTAACAGTATTGGATGCAACTCATACCATGCAGAATTAATAGCCATTAACACAGCACTGCAACATTTGGATAAACAAAACCCCAAAGGAATTTATATTTTTTTTCACAGATTCCTTAGCAGCCCTTCAAGCTATTAAGAACTGCTACACTAGCCATCAAGAAATACCTAGAGACATGGCAAAAAACATGAACAAACTACATAACGATTCTGAAATAATTTTCCAATGGATTCCATCCCATGAGGGATTAAAGCGAAATGAAACTGCAGATGAAGTAGCAAAAATGGTTGCAACATTAAGTGATACCACAGATTTCAATCTTTTTAAAACCACTCAAAAAGAAAACATGAAAAGAACTATTCTCCAGGACATGACTCACCACTGGTATTCAGCAGAAAAACCTCGAGCTACCATCAACTCCAAGTTTAATCGCTGTGCTTACCATGATCTCTCACCTCAAGACTGGCTACACAATATAACTCAGAAAGAATAATGCAAGAATTGATTGATATTTTAGCATAAGAAATTAGTTTCTGATGCTAAAATATCAATCAATTCTTGCATTATTCTTTCTGAGATATAATGTGCATTTTTACCAACATTAAGATGTTCTAAGTAGGAACAGTCCATACAATGCTCAAGCAATTTTTCAAATAATGTAGTGTGTGATAACTCATTTTTCGCTAACCAATACATAGATTTTAAAGCCCCCAGAAAAGGATCTCTCTGCAAGTTATTCAAAATTGAAATTGATTTTTCAATTTGCCCTATTCCAGTTTCTTCTAGTATACGTTTTTCAATTATATCTGAACAAGAATCAATGTGTATCTTGCTTTGTTCATGGTCAACCAAGCTTTCTTTTCAAAGTCTTGTGCATGGCATAGTTACCCAAGTCACTTCCTTGTTTGTGGGTCGTCTCTTTCAGTATTTCATACATGTGGAACACATCATTCCATTATGGAATGATGTCTTCCACATTTCTAAATCTTCCACAGATCTAAATCTGAAATACTGAAAAATATACATTATGCAGATTATTTCATTGTTTTATGTGATGAAACTACAGACATCTCAGTTTTAAAACAGCTGATTGTGTACATTAAATATGTTTGTCAACTTAGAAAAGAGGTCAGGGTTAGTTTTGTATTAACTTGCAATATCATTGATGGCAAAGCTGAGACTATAACTAACAAAGTAATTGACACCCTTGACAGTCTAGGCTTAAAAACTTGTAATCTGGTTGACCTAGGATCTGATGGAGCAGCTGTCATGATTGGAAAGCAAAAGGGAGTTGCAAAACTGCTCAAAGATAAAAACAGATGGACTCATGTCAGCTGTCATTGTTTAAACCACCGACTGGCTCTTGCTAGCACCCAAGCAGCTGCTGAAGTGCCTTATTTAGTCATGTTTAATGATATCTAAAGGCAATTGTTTTTCTTCTTCCAAAATTTAAATTCCTCAGTCAGGATAGCTGGTTTAACCCAAATCCAAAATATACTGAACAGTCCTCAGATTAAACTTAAAATGGCTAGTGACACTAGATAGCTGTCTCATGATTCTGCAATACAGTCTCTAAGAGAATGCATGGTGAGTGTTATAGCTGCATTGGAAAGAGAGGCCACTGAATGAAATGATATCACAGCTGAAGGTTTAAGTAAATATATAACATACAATTTCATAGCTTCACTAATGATGCTTTCAGATGTGTTACAGCATTTATCTAACATCTCTAGATCATGGCAAAGGCAAGATGTTGACTTAACTGAAATAGAGCCAGTCTTAGAATCCAGAAAACTATCCATCATGGAATTGAAAGACACTCCTGGCAGTCATTTTCAAAATCTTCATCAGCATCTTGCAGGTGAATGGTCAGCTCTTCACATTGATTATTCAGATTCTAATGTTATTACATTTAAGACTACAATATATGATAAATACATAGGCACAGTTATTAAGCACCTAGAAGCAAGATTTCCAGATATGCCAATCATTTCCTGCTTTTCAATGCAGAAAGTTATAATCAACGTGAGGCTTCTGAGATTCTTTTTGATTATTATTCTAGAAATGGAAGTCCTGCAGTCCAAATTTAGCAAAACTAGCTGCTGTTGGGCTGGCCATACCTGTGAGCATGGCTGAATGTGAAAGGGATTTCTCTGCATTAAAAAGGTTAAAAACCTCTATGAAGAATCGCATCAGTCAGAACACTCTAAATAATCAGATACTGATTTCACTGGAAGGACCAGATCCAACAGATTTTAATTACGAAAAAGCTGCTGACAACTGGACTTCTAAGAAAAAGAGAAGAATTAATGTATAGAATTTTAAGCTGTAAGCATTAAAGGTTTTTCATTACTTAATGAGAAAATAAGAAAAATCCTAGTCTTGTTTGTTATAATTACTATATAAAATATTATCCTTGTTTGAAGTAATTTCTAATAAAATTACTATTTTAATTTGTTATTAAAAAGGGGTCTTTCTTAACTCATTCAAAATTTTTGTACTCCTGGCTGGTAAAAATTTCTGGAGAGAACACTGGGTATGGTATTAATAATAATAATAATACATTTCATATTTAATATTGGAAGAAGCTTATGGAAATTATCTTCAAATAATGTATATACATTGCTTTTTTAAAACTCCTTAAGTTTATACACAGCCAGACCATGTGTTCTGATATCCTAGTCTCATAATTAATATTAGGGGTGTGAAGGGGTGGTGAAGCATAATATACAGCCTCTCCCACTCAAATGCCAACCTCACCTTCTCATGATCCACCCTGTTCTAAAAGTATAAATGAGGCACTGGTAACTAGGTATGGACAGTATAACCCAAATAGAGCAAACTGTTAGAACCGCCTGGCCAGAGACATAGTTAGCAACCACAGGACCTATCCAACAAAGGGCTAGTAACCTGTCCTGGGGAAATTATTATTATTATTATTATTATTAAGAGAGACTTCCAGGGAGTCAGGGACTCATTGAGGTAGGGCATTTCTTGCACACACACCATCCAATGGCAGTCCATTCCAATCATGCACTACTCTATGAGAGAAAAAATTCTTAGTGGCATTGATTCTCTGCTCCCATTCATCACCCTCCATAAAATAAAAAATTCCATCAACTGAAATCCTGTACAACCCTTTCAGAAGTTTGTAAGTCTCAATCATATCACCCCCTCTTTCTCCTGTTTGCTAGTGTTTGCAGTCTACAAATTCTCAATCGGTTTTCATAATCAGTATTCCACAATCATGATACCATCATTTTTAACACTCTCCTTTGCAACCTCTCCACCATATCAGAATCACAAAGGAAACCAGGAGACCAGACCTGCACACAATAGTCCAAGTGAGGTCTTATTAAGGCCTTGTAAAGAGACAAAATGACATCCTTATCGCTACATGTGAAAGTTTGTTTCAGCATTGCAATTATCTTTGCAATGCTGAAAATCCTGATCAGTTTCTTCTAGCATAATCCCACAAATATATTATTACATGGAATATATAATCACACCAAAGTGAATGACTTTACATTTATCTGCATTGAACTGACATCAATTTCCCCATGACCACAAATTCAGCCTATTTCTGCAAGTACTGCATATCAGCAGCATTCCTGATTACCCTACCTGTATTTGCATTATCAACAAATAGCTGTTAATTGCTAAATGTGTTAATTGCTAAATCCTTCCCAATATTATTAATGTACAGAATGAATGACAGTGGACCAAGGACTGATCCTTGTGGTATACTGGTTATTATTATTATTATTATTATTATTTTATTAATCTTTGTACTGCCCATAACCAGTACATCACGTCCAGACATCTCATTCAGACTTGATATAGGCCTAAGCTTTTACGAGTGTTTTACCCTATGCCTGTTCTAGTTAAACTAGCAAGCAGGATTTAGGAAGGATAGAACTACAATTCAACAGATTTCGACAGTGAGGTTAATAACAGAGAAAGCTATTAATCTCATTAAGCTATTAGGATAAAAAACAAAAACATATATACTTGCATTGTTGATTTTCAGAAAGCATTTGAGTATTGACCAGAAAGTGACATTAGCAGTTCTGGAATCCTATAGAATTGATAAAAAACTAATAGCTATATTAAAAGATGTTTATCAGAATGCATTTGCAGCAGTTAGAATAGGTGATGATTTGGGGAAATGGTTTAGAACAAGCAGAGGTACTAGACAGGGGGACCCAATATCACCAAGCATTTTCATCGCACATTTAGAAAGAGCAATGGACAAACTGAAGGAAGATGCAAAAGGAATATCTGTACATGGAATGAGAATTAACAATCTGAGATTTGCAGATGACATTGTTATTATTGAAGAAGATGAAAGAGAACTACAAAAAACACTGAAACTTTTAAGTGAGGAAGGGAAGAGATTTGGATTTCTTATGAACTTGGAAAAAATAAAGACAGTGGTATTTTGTGAGAAGAGCATGAAACAAAAGATACAAGTGGATGGAATTGATATAGAAAATGTAGAACAATTCACATATTTGGGAAGTAAAATGATGTATGATTTGTAAAAAAGAAATAAAGATCAGGATTGCAAAGGAAAGAACAAATCTGAAAGCCATGGATAACATCTGGAAAAGTAAAGTGATCAGCCTGCAAACAAAACTAAAACAACTGGAAACTGGCATCTTTAGCAATGTACTATATGGATCTGAAACATGGGTAATAAATAAGAAATCAAGAAAAGAATTTTGGCATTTGAAAGAACTTGTTACAGGAAGAGTCTAAGAATAAGATGGGTAGTACAGAAAATCACAAACGAAGAGCTCTATCGGAAGTTACAACCAAAAGAGAATCAAATGCAGAAGATTATAAAATGGAAGCTGCAATTATTTGGACACATCTGTAGAATGAGTGAGAGTCGGAAGATAAAGACATTAATGTTTGGTATTTTGGATGGTTTAAACAAGAGGTAGACCATACAGAGAATGGATAGATGATATAAAGAACTGGTGTGGAATCAGTGTACAGAAATTGCGTCACTATGCACTGGACAAAGAAAGGTGGAAGAAGATAGTGGAAGAGGCATCGGACACCAATGGGCAGTGAGCCCATCGTTCGTGATGATGATGATGTTCTAGTTATCATTGTAGTCATTCTCTGGTGGCAATGCCATGACATCAGTGTGTCCTGTAGGGCCCTCAAGGAAAGAACTTTTATATACTTCAGCATAAGCCTGTTTTAAGTCCTTATAGCTATCTGCGCTCCATACACCATGTAAAGAGATGGTGGTGCTGGTAAACGGAGTTGCCCCATGCTCCTCCCATATCTTATTGAGTATATTTTGTTATTCATTTTAGAAATTATGGACTTTACAAACGTACTATAAATAACTCTTTTAATATCCCGACATTTCGATCTTCATATTAAGATCATCATCTGGAGCATATACAAATATACAGGACAAGCTAAGTTACATTACATACAGTAAGCTAGAGAAACAATGAATTGATCACAAGTTATTCTACATTCTACTGGCATGACCTCTAATGAAAAAAAAAAAAAAAAAATTATAAACTACATCAAGCTAAATTCTGTTTATGATAACATGAATAAACATTCTTTCTTACAGATAGTTTTCTTTCAGTAACAGTGATGTCCTATTTTTAGCATTATAATTGTTATTTTTGATTTAGGATCCTGGATTTTCTACAGTCCTGTTTATAGTTGCTCTTAGATAACATTAAAGGGACATCAGATAAAATAAACAGAATACTACAAAAATACAACCTCAAAACCACCTTTAAACCGCTTGCAAAATTAAAAAGCTTACTCAACTCATCCAAAGACCCACTCCGTCTACTGGCCCACCCTGGAGTATACCGTATTTATTGCACCTGTAACATACCATATATATAGGAGAAACAGAATGCACAATTCCTATCAGACAAAAAGTACATAAACGACACATTAAATATAATAATTATAGTGAAGCTGGCTTTTCTGATCATGCCCTGAACATCTTACATAGAATTGACTGGAAAAGCACTAATTGTCTACATCACACCAAAACATGGTATGAATACAAATTTAAGGAAGCCTGTGAGATTATTACCAACCATCCCAATCTGAACAATAATGATGGTCTAAAAATCCCAAATATATGGAAGGCATATGTAGAAAGTATTTTACCTTGGGTATAATAAATGTTAAAAGATACCAAGCAATTTTAAACCTGGTTTTACTCCATTTCCCAAGTAAGCAAACAGACAAACAAGTTAAGTTTGCACCTGCAAGTCTAGCTGATCCTATAGGTAGTGCAAGACCAAGGCAATAATCTCAGCGGTGGCCCTACTCAGAGACAGGCAAAAACCTATCTCCAAGCAGAGCCTCTCAAAGCCAGCCCCATCAGTGGGAGCAAGGCTAGAAATACCAAGATTTTAGTAATACAGAGCTTATAAGTATTTTACCAGAACAAGTTTACCATAAGGTGTTTTAACCTTATTAAATAAAAATCTCAGGAGGAGATATTAAAGTAGAAAGTATTTTACCTTGGGTATAATAAATGTTAAAGATACCAAGCAATTTTAAACCTGGTTTTACTCACTGATCAGAGCTTATACCACCTTTACCACGAGTTGCCTTGGTCTTGCACTACCTATAGGATCAGCTAGACTTGCAGCACTTGCAGGTGCAAACTTGACTTGTTATCTGTTTGTTTACTTGGGAAATGGAGTAAAACCAGGTTTAAAATTGCTTGGTATCTTTAACATTTATTATACCCAAGGTAAAATACTTTCTACATTTATATCTCCTCCTGAGATTTTTATTTAATAAGGTTAAAACACCTTATGGTAAACTTGTTCTGGTAAAATACTTATAAGCTCTGTATTACTAAAATCTTGGTATTTCCAGCCTGGCTCCCACTGATGGGGTCCGGCTTTGAGAGGCTCTGCTTGGGGATAGGTTTTTGCTTGTCTCTGAGTAGGACCACCGCTGAGATGAGATTATGGCTCTGGCTGGTGATGGGGGTGAGCCTGCCACTGGGTAGAGCCAATGCTGAGAAGTTCTTCTCGGTGATGGGGTGAGTCTGTCACTGAGTGGAACAACGCTGAGCTGGACGGTCTTTCGGCCACTATGGAGTGGTCTAGGGATCATCCTAATTTTTAGAGAGGTCTTTACTTAAATACACCTCAATAAAGGTCGAAACCGGTCTGGGTAGTGGCCCCTTTGCCTTTAATACAAAACATCATACATCTCTTCTAGGAGATGTGTTTTGGAATTAAGGGTAAATATTAAGATTAGTGATCGGAGCTTATACCACCTTTACCACGAGTTGCCTTGGTCTTGCACTACCTATAGGATCAGCTAGACTTGCAGCACTTCCAGGCACAAACTTGACTTGTTTGTCTGTTTGCTTACTTGGGAAATGGAGTAAAACCAGGTTTAAAATTGCTTGGTAACTTTAACATGGAAGGCATATATTCGACCCACAGAACCTTCCTCTCTAAGAGCAACTATAAACAGGACTGTAGAAAATCCAGGATCCTAAATCAAAAATAACTATTGTAATGCTAAAAATAGGAGATCATTGTTACTGAAAGAAAACTATCTGTAAGAAAGAATGTTTATTCATGTTATCATAAATAGAATTTAGCTTGATGTAGTTTATAATTTTTTTTTTTTTTTCATTAGAGGTCATGCCAGTAGAATAACTTGTGATCAATTCATTGTTTCTCTGGCTTACTGTTATGTAATGTAACTTAGCTTGTCCTGTATATTTGTATATGCTCCAGATGATGATCTTAATATGACGATCGAAACAACGGGATATTAAAAGAATTATTTATAACATGGTTGTAAAGTCCATTATTTCTAAAATGAATGCTGATCACCATGTAACACTAAAAGAAAAAATCTTGGTTATTCTTATAATAGTTTATCTTATTATTATGGCTATAGGCTAATGGGCACCCTGTTCCCATGACCTAGGCATCAACTACCCAAACATCACCATCTCTTATAATCACGAAGTCTGGCTTCCGCAAACCCATGGAGGTCCTATAATGTGGTTCTACTGTGGTCTCCCAACCTTTGTTCTTAGCAGTTCAGAATGGAGACCACAGCATCGTGCATCCGCATGCAGACCCCATGGGTACAGAAGCAAAACTGGGCTATATGAGACAATGTCTCACTGTAGTGGCAGCCAGCTCTACAGTTTAAGTCATCACTATCCCATCGAGCTGTGTGTGTGCTCGAGTGGATAGGGCATTGATCGTCGTCCTGATAAGGTCAATATACTCAAACCCAGGGTAGTCTGGTGCCATCCCTTACCCAATCATGCTGAGGAGCACCAGATATGACTCTTTTAAAGGAGCACCATCTACAGTGCAGGAGAGATATCCATCTCTTGTGTTCTGTGGGTGCTGACTCAATTAAGGTACCTTGATAATGGGACCAACCTTTAGCCTGCCTAAAGTATTCTTGTATCAGTGGGCTATAGAAAGCCTCTCTGCAGATAGGGGATGAAGATAGTTCTAACTTCATAATTCTGGACATCCGCAGACATGGGATCAGCCATCTAAGTGATGGAACCCCCAGCCCACCATCCTTCACCTTTGCTTGGAAATATGCAGTAGGGGGTGTCAGGCAGCAGTCGGAGCCATGATCGCACAGCTGAACGGATAGCCCTGTCCATTTGGTACAGTATCGAGATATATGTCCTGCCAAGCACCAGCTTGTGGTAAAAGCGAGGTAGGAGATAGTGGGAAAGGAGAAACAGTCTTTTGCTTGGGCTTGAGAGGAACTTTCCTCAAAGAAGCGATCCCAGCTTCTAAGATAGATGGGACAGAATACCTTCTCTATGGGGTGAAAATGATACTGAGGTATCTCCACTGTTTTAGGATAGTCAAAGCATGCAACGGCCTCCCATGCAGGGGAAAACTCTATAGTCTTGGCCTTAAGCTTCTTGTCATGACCAGAGGGGACAAGATCTAAAGAGCAGGACTTCTCTACATTAATAGAAAGGCCTCAAATAGGGAAAAAGTCAACTGCCTGGTCAAGGAGTTCCTGCAAGCCTACTTTAGTAGAGGCTATAAGATCATCTGCAAAGGCCATAGCATTAAAGGAAGAAGCACCTAGAAAGTAGCCTATATTTCTAGGAAGAGAGTGAAGAAACTCATCTATGATGCAGATAAAGAAAAGGTGATATAGAGGATCACCCTGGCGAACACCCTGCACTGTAGGAATAGAAGTTGCACCGGACCCTGTAGTGATAGTGGTGGGGCTACCCAAGTATGGCACTATAACATAGGAAAGAAAGGGTTCTGGACATCCAGCAAAGAAGTGCTTGAAGGAGAGCAGGAAGGGAGATGCTATCAAAAACACATTTCCTAGGAAATGTGTTTTTAAAAACAATCTTCCATGCTGTATTCTTTCAAAAGCCTTAGGAAAATCCAAAAGTATCATTGGTGTTACCACTAGTTCAATGGTAACATTATTATAGAATGTGAAAACACATTTTAAAAACACATTTCCTAGGAAATGTGTTTTTACATTATGGAAAATACCTAAGAATAGCGATAAGAACTTCACCACCTTTGCTACGAGTTGTCCGGTATTGTACTACGTACTGGGGTCACTTGCATTTGCTAACGCTAGTGTCGCCGATACTTTATAGTTTTCTATATCGGCATGAAACTCTCTGATTCCGATCTTTGAGTTTCTCATTCGGTTTTAAAACAATGTGGGATTTAATATCCCCTTAATTTAAATATTGTTTATATTGCCGAAATGAAGCTTATTAGCTCTTTATATTTAAGGTAAATATGTATAATAACAAAACAACAAAAAAGCAAAGAAAAAGCAAAAAAGGTAATTTGTTTCTTTGGTAAAGAAACAAATAATGATATACACTGGTTTCCAAAAACGAAGGAAGAACTACATTTTTACCTGCATATGAAAAAATGTTCGTGACTTCAGCTAAATGTGGACATGAATTTATTCCCTGCCTACTAATCAATTATATTACACAAAAAAAAATGTGTTAAATTTCATGCAAATTAAATTGCAATATGTGTTGGCATAAGTTACGAATTTCCTAATAACATACTTAAGGAATTATTATTATCTTTTTATCATTATTATTATTATTATTATTACCACCCAAGGCCCCACGGAGTCAAAGACTCATTTTGGAGGTCCTTTTATTAAACACACAGCTCGCCATGCCATGCCTTGAACACATTCAAACTCCTTGCAGACACCACACTTTCAGGCAAGGCATTCCAATCATTCACAACTCTGCATGAAAAAAACCTGCCTCTCACTCCCCTCCTCACACCCTCTTTATACAGTTTCCAGGGATGACCTCTGGTTCTCCCCTGATCTCCAGCATTGTTCCTATAACAACCCCTTAATAACTTGTGGGTCTCTATCATATCTCCCCTCTTCCTCCTATCCACCAGACTCTGCAAGTTGTCTCATCTCAATCTTTCCTCATACTCGACATTCCAGAGGTCAGAAACTACCTTAGTCAATTGCCTTTGAACCCTTTCCAATATCTCTTCATCCTTCTGAAAACCAGGTGACCAAATCTGGGCGCAATAGTCCATATGTGGCCTAATCCTTCTACAACGGAACATGAATCTCCCTAATTCTACATGCAATGTCTTCCGCCTCATTCTCAGAAGCCTTTGTGTTGTCTTCACAATTTTGGGTATGTGTCTACTAAATTTCAGATCCTTATCCACTATCACCCCCAGATCTCTTATTTCTTCAACCTTCAACAATATATCCTCACCAAGCATAAATTCTGCATCCCATCTTTGTTTTCCCAATTTTAAAACCTTATATTTTGCAACATTGAACTCACATCTCCATTTCCGTGCCCAATCACTCAATTTATTCAAGTCTTCTTATAAGGCCACAACATCTTCACTACTCTTCATGGTTCATCCCACTTTCCATCATCTGCAAACAACTAAATATCTCCATCCAAATCTTCACCTATATCATCATGAAGGTTGTTTTCTTGATCATAAATAGTAAATAATAATATTTGGTTAACCGATCAAGTGTTGATCAATATTTTAATTAATTAACTGGACCAACTAGTTTCGCCACACTTATCTGTTGGCTTCTTCAGGGCACTAACATATAGGTTTAAACACTCTCACAATTATGCGTAACTGCAAAACCGACAAGAATAAAAACTGACTAGAATAATTACAAATGAAATAGTATCGAACGTGAGTGAAACACGTATCGCGTGTACAAGATCAGCTAGCTGTTGCTGAGGAACCTTCTGTAGTTTGTATTAAAGTTCATTTCTTCCGTTTTTAAGGCTCTGATTAGAGTTTTCCATATCTCTGGCAGTATTAGGCCTTGATTTCTGAAAGAAATCAAGGCCTAATACTGCCTAATAATCTGGAAGACTTAGAAAACAAAATCCTATCACAAATTTTTCCTAGACCTAAAATTTGGTTTAGATACGTGGACGATATCTTCATCATATGGAACAACAACAAAGATGACATATATGATTTTCTCAAAAAGATCAACGCTTTCCATTTCTATTAAATTCACTCTGGAACTTGAAAGAGAAAAACAACTTCCGTTTTTAGACATCTTAATCAAAAAACAAACTGATGGCAGTTTAAATCTATTGGTCTACAGAAAACCGACCAATACAGGTCGCTACCTACATTTTAACTCCTCTCACCACATATCACATAAACTCAGCATTATACACATGTTAAAGAAAAGAGCTATTTGCATCTCAACGGACAACAAGACCCTTCAAGATGAGTTAAAATTTATTTCCAACAATCTGTACTTGAATGGCTATCCAAGAAGACTAGTCAATAAAATCCTTTTCTCTGAACCACCACAAAGAGAAGAGATTCAATATATAAAAACGATAGCAATTCCGTATGTAAGTGGCATCTCCAACAAGCTCGCCAATCTCCTCAAACAACACAAAATAAGAGTAGCATTTCAACCTATAGATACTATTCGTAAACTACTAAGATCTCCAAAAGACAACCATCCTTTCTACAAATATGCTGGAGTCTATAATATTCCATGCTCATGTGGCTCTAATTACATCGGACAGACTTCGAGAAGCCTTGAAATCAGGCAAAAGGAGCACATTGGCTATGTCAAAAACAACAGACAGGACATTTCTGGGCTATCGTCTCATTTCTCCACAACTAACCATGTCATCAAGTGGGACAAAAGCTGTTCCCCCTACTTAGAGGAAGATTACCATTCAAGAATGTTCAAAGAAGCAGCCACAGTCGCCCGTTCTACTGTGAACCTTAACAGAAATCAAGGCCTAATACTGCCAGAGATATGGAAAACCCTAATCAGAGCCTTAAAAACGGAAGAAATGAACTTTAATACAAACTACAGAAGGTTCCTCAGCAACAGCTAGCTGATCTTGTACACGCGATATGTGTTTCACTCACGTTCGATACTATTTCATTTGTAATTATTCTAGTCAGTTTTTATTCTTGTCGGTTTTGCAGTTACGCATAATTGTGAGAGTGTTTAAACCTATATGTTAGTGCCCTGAAGAAGCCAACAGATAAGTGTGGCGAAACTAGTTGGTCCAGTTAATTAAAATATTGATCAACACTTGATCGGTTAACCAAATATTATTATTTACTTCACCTATATCGTTAATATACAAGTTAAACAGTAATGGCCCCAAAACAGACCCCTGAGGCACGCCACTAGTAACTTTTCTTTTCCTGGATATCGCTCCCCCATACATAACTTGCTGATACCTATCAGATAGCCAATCTCCAATCCAATGTACTAATCTAATATCCAACCCCATCTGCTCTAGTTTGACTATCAATTTATCATGAGGTACTTTATCAAAAGCCTTTGCAAGATCCAAGTGTATTTACTGTGCATCCTTCTCCTCTGTCCAAGGAAGCAGTCACTTTATTGTAATAAGTAGATTACTAAAACATGACCTCCTTTTAGCAAATCCATGCTGTCCATCAAAGATAATACCATTGTTGTCAACCCAACTCTGTATCCTAGTTCTCAACAACTTAACCATGACACCTGACACACAGATAGGCCTATAGTTTGATGCTTGAGTTCGATCACCTCCTTTATGAAGTGGCACAATCTTGCCCTCCTTCCACTCCTTAGGGAGTTCACCAAGTGCAAGATCTGTTTGGAGTAATGATTAATAAAAACCTGAAATTCAGGAAGCATTGCGGAAGTGGTGAAGGTAATCCAGAGGATTGCTGCAATACTGAGAAGAACACTGACCTGCAGAGATAAAAGAGTTGTTGTTCCATTGTATAAAACCCTGATCAGACCACACCTGGATTATTGTGCCCAAATTTGGTCTATAGGATTTGATAGCAATAATTTAAATTAAATGTGGAAAGAGCACAGAGGTGAATAATAAAGATGATATCAGGAATGTAAAATGTTAGTTATGAGGATAGGCTGAGAGAATGTGGACTGCTGGGTTTGGTAGACAGAAGAAGGAGAGGTGATATGTTTGAGACTTTTAAGCTGTTGAAAGGTAGTTACAGAGTTGACACTGCGGAGAACTCTCATTTTGGTGGAACAGGGGGAAGAAGCGAGAACAAGAGTGGTTTCTTTGCATGGAGGATGTTTGAACCATGGAATGTATTGCCTAAAAGAATGGTGAGAGCACGAACAGTCATAGGTTCAAGGAGTGGTATGATAGATTTGTGCCTTGTGCCTTCTAGGATTGACCTCCCATGATGAGTGTTGTGATTCCATTGAGGCTGAATCACCATCATCATCTTCATAATAATGATAATAATAAAATGTAGCTCTATAGAGTATTTTGGAGACTCTCTACAGAACTCATTATACATCTTATACCTTATCTTGAAAACATTGAGCACAGGTGCATCCATTTTGGGAACACATTTTGTTTGTTCAACATTCTCCTTACAAAAACCTACTTTTCACATCCTTACTCGCCTCTCATATATAATTTCAAGGGATCACCTCTTATCTTATGCAATATTTCTGTATATCCTTCTGACTGGCTTCTCTTAATCTTAAGTCTTATCATACACCTCTTTTCCATCTGTTTTGCCAAGCTATGTAGACAAAATTTGCTTCCCTCTGTCTTTGTACTCTACATTTGGGAGTCACAAAACAGTTTTTAGGCACTAGCTTATGTACCCTCTCTCTAATATTTCCTTATCAATCAGATAGCTATCTGTGGACAGAAATCAAGATGTGTTCTGATTATGAATTACATAACACATGTAAAAATTATAGAATTTATTAACTCTTATATATTTCTTACATACAAATATATATACAAAAATATATACAAAATGCACTTTCAGAAGGAATGATAGAAGGAAAAAGAAGAAGAAGAAGACAAAGGATAGATTAGTTGGGAAATATTAAAGACTGGACCTTTTGTCTTATGAAGAATGTAAGAGAAGAATGGTAGAAGCTCATGGTAGTCAACCTCCTGGAAGGAGATGACACTTGACAAGACAAGAGATGTATTTCTTCCTTATTACAATAATATTATTAGAGAAATTAAAAAAAAATTGGGTTGAAAATATTCAAAACTATGAGTCACATACCATGTGTATGTTTCAGTTACAGCTAAGCAAATAGGAGAACACACTGAGTTCAAAGTGTTAGACAGACAATCAGATAATTTTGTAATTCAAATTCAATGTTACTTAAATATTTAAAAAAATATATGAATAAATTTCCCAAAACTTTCAGATAGGCATGCAGTTGGAAAGGTTGAGATTTACACAGTGTCATAGATTTTCACTAGTTCAGACAAGCAGATGATCAAATTTAAATCTGAGTGTGTGATCTTGGTTGGTTTTGGAGAGTTTTGTGTCTAGTGTAGGTGTTATGTTAAGCAAGGCCAAAATTATCACATTCCAAGAATTTTTGTAGTCTTGATGTTCCAGGATTCTAAGCTCAGCAGAGAAAAGCAAATATGAAACAATAACACATAGTGAAGGAAAAATAGCAAAAATAAAGGAACAGATAGACAGAAATGAGATACTGTATGGGAACAACATGGTTTTTGTTAAGGATAGGTAATGCCTTAGTAACTTGCTCACATTTTATAATACAGTGACTGCTGAGTTAGATAAAGGTAATGGATTCACTGGATTTTGCAAAAACTTTTGACAGAATACCACATGGAATTCTAATCAGTAAACTGCAGCTGGGGATGGATATAAAGTTGGTTGGTGAAGTGAATAAGAGGATGGTTTATGGAAAGATATCAGAGAGTAGTTTATTCAGGAGTAGAGTCCAGTAGAAGACCTGTGACTAGTGGCATGTCACAATTCTTGAGAAGAAATTGAAGCAGAGATGAAACAGCTGGGAAAATCCCAGAATGAAATCAAGAAAGAAGCAATGAACAGAGTCCAATAGAGATAATGTTTGTGGCCCTGTGCTCCATAGGGAGTAAAGAGGATAAGTAATAAGTAAGTAAGCTTGCTCATCATTCTGAAATAAGAATGTCAACAAGAACAGGATAATTGATAAATAGATTAAGATGTCTTAAAAAGATATAACAAGGCCAGAATTATCAGATTCCAAGAATTTTTCTAGTCTTGATTGTATCTGGCCTGGTTGGCCGAGTGGTTAGCGTATTCGCTCTCCAGTCAAAAGGCTGCAGGTTCAAATTCCATCGTGGGCATGGAGATTTGTGATTGTCTTTGAAAATACTAGTAGTGGTGGTGGTGGTGGCCAATAGATGGCATTGGCATAGATGATATGTTCTGTAGTTGGTAGATACAGAGACAGAGAGTTATAGAGTAGGTGCCCTCCCTCGGTGAGTCTTTGGACTCCTTGGAGGTGTCACATAATAATAATAATAATAATAATAATAATAATATTGGGAATACACTGGTCAAAAGAATTTCAAACAAGACATTATGGGACAAAAGAAGTCAATCTTGTAAGTTCAGCAGAGGAGCTCATCATAACAGAAATAATAAAAAGAAAATAGGCCACACAATCAGAAACTCAGATAAGGATATAGCAAAGATAGCCATGGAATGGAATCCACAGGAAAGCAGAAGAAGAAGAAGGGGATGCCCTAAGATGACCTGGAAGGGAGAAATTGAAGCAGAGATGAAACAGCTGGAAAATCCCAGAATGAGATCAAGAAAGAAGCAATGAGCAGAGTCCAATAGAGAGCAGTGATCAAGGCTCTATTTTCCACAGGGAGTGAAGAGAATAAGTAAGTAAGCTCAGCAGAGGAGCTCATCATTCTGAAATAAGAATGTCAGCAAGAACAGGATAATTGATAAACACAATGCGAGCATAGAGGTGGTATGCACTATCATCTTTGATAGATGATAGAAAAGAGGACAGTTTCTGAAATGGCTTGAAGGTAATGCTTAGATTAAACTTGTGAATAACCCTATGCTGTTTGTTCTAATATTTCATTCATTAAAGTGGCAACTCCTCACATCTGATTGTGGTCTGGTTGAGCATATATTTATTAATAATTTTCTGAATGGTGACATGGTTATATCCATAGAAGTCATGCTTTTTGTTTGTTTAACTTCCAACAGAAGGGAATAAGGAGAAGAGATAAAGTGAGTTCGGTAAATAAGAGTTTTGATAATACTTGTCTTCAGTGATGGATGTTGGTGTGAGGATGGATGAATGTATTATTCTTATTATTATACACGTATCTCCATGGAATCAGAAGACTCACTGTGGGAGATCCATTATTCACTCAATAGCTGTTGTACCTCTCCTTAACGTGATTCACTGATGAAGCATTCACAACCACCTCTGGCAACGATTCCACTCATTCACCATCTTCCAGGCAAAAAGTCTAGTCCTAACACATTTGTTAACCACATGCTTACACAGTTTTCATGGATGACCCTTTGTTCTCTCCCTTCCCACCATGTACTAAAAGTCTTCAGTGCCATTGCTATTAAAACCTTTTAATAACTTATATGCTTCCATCATGATGTCTTCTTTTTTCTGCCTATTAGCTAGCTTATGAAGCCCACTGACCTTCAATCTATTCTCATATGGAGAGAATTCCATAGACCTGACACAATCTTTGTCACTCGTCTCTGGATTCTCTCCACCACTTCCTCATCCCCCATGGAATCTAGGTGACCAGATCTGTGTACAGTCGTCCAGATGTGACCTTATTAAAGTCTTATAAAAGAGAACAATAACTTCCCTATCCCTGCTTTTTTAGTATATTCTTCAACAACCACATAATCTGATATGTTGTTTTGGTTATCTTTGCAATATGCCCTCTAAACTTCAACTTTCTGTCCACAGTCACACCCAAGTCCCTGGCCTCATCAGATTCCTACAGTTCAGTTCATTTCCATCAATATAGTACACAACTTGTGATTTCTTCTTCTTCTTCTTTCCAAAGCACATCACCTTGCACTTGGCCACATTAAACTGGTAGCTATTTACCTTTGCCCATACTGCTAGTCTATTTAAATCTTCCTGCAAGATTTCTACATCACCTTCATTTATCATCACTCTTCCTAGTTTTGCATCATCAGCAAACAAAAGAATATTTCCTGTCAAATCATCATACTTTTAGGGATGTAGGTTCAGTGGCCATTCCAGTTCCTGTCAAAATTATTTCCTATATCATTGATGTACAAATAACAGTGGACCAGGTACTAAGGCCTGTGGTACACCACTGGTTGTTTGCTTTCTCTTGGATTCAACTCTACAAACCAGTCTTTGATACCTTTCCATCAACCACCCTCTAATCCAAATCACCAGATTTCTATTCATAATCCATTTGCTCCAATTTATGCAAGAGTTCTATGTGAAATTCCATCAAATGCCATTACAAAATCCAGCAATCTCACTGAGTAGCCATTTCTCTTATCCAGCTCCATTGTGATTTTATTATATGCAAATTACTAAGGCAAGACCTTCCATTCACAAAACCATGTTGTCTATCTGCCAGTAAATTCTGCCATGTGAAAATAATCCAGTCTCTCTTGGCATAAACACACTGCATCAATAGCTTCCAAAAAACTAAGCATTTCTTCTGTTCAAGATACTAGTTTTCTCTCATGCAGCTACTAAATCTTGTGTAAATCTCAAAGTCACTAATTGCACAGGCCTGCAATTAGTGACTTTGCAATTAGTGGCAAATTACTAAGGCAAGACCTTCCATTCACAAAACCATGTTGTCTATCTGCCAGTAAATTCTGCCATGTGAAAATAATCCAGTCTCTCTTGGCATAAACACACTGCATCAATAGCATCCTTAGCTTCCAAAAAACTAAGCATTTCTTCTGTTCAAGATACTAGTTTTCTCTCATGCAGCTACTAAATCTTGTGTAAATCTCAAAGTCACTAATTGCACAGGCCTGCAATGGAAAAGTTGTCTGAGAAGTAATAATTGATTCTTATAGATTTTTAGGTGCCAAGTTCAGAAAAAATAGTAAAAAAATTCCATCACCAACAAATTTTACCTAATTTCTAATTTTATCATTTTTATTAGTCTTTAGTCATTGACAACTAAGGGTTTCTATAAGATTAATTCAGAAGATATTTTTGAGAATAGGACTGGTAGTGGGAGGACTAGGGGCCATCCATGGAAGCTTGGTAAGAGTATGGTTAGCAAGGGTGTTAGAACTAGGTTTGTTACTTGGAGAGTGATAAATGAGTGGAATAGCTGCCAGAATCTGTTGTGGGTGCCATGACTGTAAATGAGTTCAAGGAGAAGTATGATAGATACTGTGTGAATGTTGAATAGTTGTTCTTGACATGATGTGGCCTCCCTCGATGAGTCTAAGGACTCCTTGGAGCTTCCCGTAATAATAATAATAATAGTATTTGGATTTAAATTTAGTGCATTGGTATTTATTTTCATTCTCCTTTATTTAGAGCTAATTAGTTGTATAAGTGCTTTTTTGAAGTGCATTCTATGATAAATAAAGAAATTTCCACAAAACTTCTCATTCTGAAGATAGGAGAGGGAGGGAGGAATGCAGATAAAAGTCAGGTGGGTACTTTGAATCTGATTCGCTGAGATAACAGATAACTTTCCTGTTGTCACAGACACATTTTCTTGTGTGATTCTTTAGTTGAACTTTAGTCATTGACAACTAAGGTTATCATATTTATGAAAGGTGGCATATTTTCTAAGTTAGTGTGAAGATTTAATTTAATGTGTTTGCGGGTTTTTTTTTTATGTTTTTATGTAGTGTCATGTAATAGTGTTGATGTCATTGATTAAAATTCTTTTAACCATATTTTTTGTGTGGGTGGGACAGCTGAGATCGAGAGCAATATTGGATCAAGAAGGGATGGCCAGAAAGAGTCACATTAGAACCTGGAAGTAAATTTGTGTTACACGAAATTTTGGTTGCTCAGGAAAAAATCCGTTAACCCTCGCTTCACATAAAGCTGGGATTGATGAAGCAATTTGTCAAGGCTTTGTCGAAAGAAGGAGAGTGTTTTAAATACATCTGTGCAAAATTTCTGGGATTATCTACAGCAAAATTGGAAGAAGGTATTTTTATCGGTCCAGACATCAAGAAACTTATGAAGGACAAACTGTTTGAAAAAAAAATGGCAACTATTGAAAAAAAAGTGTGGAAAGCTTTGAAAGAGGTAGTGACCAAATTTTTAGGAAATCACAAGGACCCCAACTATAAAATGATTGTGGAAGACATGCTACAGAAATTCAAGAATTTAGGATGCTCCATGAGCTTAAAAGTGCACTTTCTCAAATTTCATTTAGACTACTTTCCTGAAAATCAGGGAACTGTCAGCAAAGAGCAAGGAGAGCGATTCCACCAAGACATCAAGGAAATGGAAAGAAGGTATCAGAGCATATGGAATGTCAACATGATGGCGGGCTATTGCTGGATGTTGCACAGAGACAACCCAGGAAAAGAATTTCACAAAAAAAGTTCAAAAAGAAACTTTGAAGGAAAAAGAAAAAAGACAGCACAATGAAATATAAAGTATGTACTAAAGATTAATTACTTTAATTAAATTATTTTTTCTAATACTTTCATTCCAAAAATGTTTCAGAAAATTTTAAATACTGTTATTTTACTTAATATAATGTGTTTTAAAGCTATTTTACTGTAATATTGAGATCCATTTCATGAAAAATCCTTACGTGATTGAGAAAATTGGAAGAGATATTTAAAATCAGCAGTCAAAAATAAATCAGAAACAGTTAATAGTTTCCAGACAACTTTTAATGACTCGAAATTTGCAGGCCTGTGTTTTTAGTGCACCCAAAAGCTAAATACAAATTCTTGATGCTGTCCTGAGGAGAATTATTTGGCTGATAGACAATCCACTACCTTACTGACTCACTTCAGCATCTATCTCACAGATGCACTGTTTCAGCTCTGTGACTTTTTTTTTTCTACAGGTACTTCCATGGATATCTTTACTGAACCAGTATCAATCATTTCTCTGCTTTCAGTTAGGTAGAACTATTAGAACATAAGAAGCAGCAATCCAACACCATTCTCCCTTTTCATTACAGAGGCAACTCATTCCTGTGATATACTCTTCTTTTACATTACTGAAACAGACCTGCTGCTTAATAAAACTCATATACAACCTTTGGAAGCATTCCTATTTTCATCAGCCCAATTTTTTATTCTTTGGTAAAAAAAACTTGATCACAGTGCAGAACTCAATTTTTTTCATTACAGCCACTTAGTGTGCCACGTGTTAGTCAAACAAGTGCCTCCAAGTGAATGATGCAGGTAGAGAGTTGAAACTGGTACACTAACATTATGTTCCAACATAAAAAATTGCACAAATTCACATGGAGAGAAAAGGCAAGGAATAAGTAAAGCCTCATTGACTATAGTATTGTTGATAGTGATGTTTTCACACTGGTGAAGGACACTACAATGTACAGATAATTTGAAATTAGAAGTGATCACTGTTTAATCTTGAGCAGGATAAAATTGAATTTCATACTGAAAAGAAGAACATATAAAAAAGTTCTAAAGCGTATAAAAGTTGAGCAGCTCTCAGATGTGACTGTAGACTAAAATGCACAAACCTTATTCAAGAAAAAATGAAAGTTTGAGAATAGGAACCAAACCTTGGAGATTCAGTGGCAAATCCTAAAGAAAACATTGAGTGATTCAGCCAGAGAGGCATGTGGTGAGGTTGTCTCTAAGGATAGAAAAATCAGAACTCTATGGTGGATGGTGGATACAGGAAGTTAAAGAAGCAGTGAAAAAAGAAATAAACCATATCAAAAGTTCTGCAAATAATTCAGATTGTGCTCTTAGAGAATACAGAGACAAATGTAAGAAAGCTAAACACTGTGTAAAACTGGCTAAACAAAAGTCATGGGAAGACTTTGGTAAGAACATAGAAAATAAATATCAAGAAGGTGGTAAGGTATTCTGTAAGTTGTTGAAGAAGCTCAGAAATGGAAGAAAGAGTGTGCTGTAAAATGAATTAGAGATGATAAAGGTGACATGAAAACGGTAGAAAAAGATATCCTTGAAGTATGGAATAATTACTTTGAAAAACTGCTAAATGAAACAAGCATTGACAGCACAGTGATAAAAGACATTTAACAGGCATGCAATCAGGAATACATGTCCATACTTTAAATAGAAAAAACCATCAAAAGCTTGAAATGCGAAAAGGGAACGTGGAAAGGTAGATGATATTCGACCAGAAATGTTCAAGTACGGAGGTCTTGCAGTAGCCCACTGCATAATTCACAAGGCTTGGACAGAGGGATTGATTCCAGATGATTGGAGTAGAGCTCTTGTAGTACTCATATACAAAAAGGGAAATAACAGTGAATGTGAGAATTACAGAGGTATTTCCCTACTGAGTGTTCCTGGTAAGATTTATGCAAGAATAATTGAGAATAACAGCTGAAAAGGATTCCGGAGGTGAAACTTGGTTAAGAACAAGCTGGATTCAGGCTAAATAGAGACTGTCAGGATCAGATTTTCATTTTATGACAAATAGTTGAGAAATCATGGGAATGCCAGCCTGGTTGGCTGAGTGGTTAGCATATCCATTCTCCAGTGAAAAGGCTGCAGGTTCTTCCTGCTGTGGGCATGGATATTTGTGATTGTCTGTGGAAATACTAGTGGTGGTGGTGGTGGTGGGTGGTATATGGCATTGGTGTAGTTATGGTTAGTTGTAGTTAGTGGAATGAGCTGTAGAGTAGGTGCTCTTCCTCGATGAGTCTTCTGGAGTCTTTGGACTCCAGGTAGTCCAAAGTCATATTATTATTATATAATAATGAGTCCAAAGTCATATTATTATTATATGACATCCTGGAGGTGTCATATAATAATAATAATAACAAAGATCTGTATTTAAGTTTTGTAGATCCAAAAAAGGCATATGACAAAGTGCCCAAGAGAGAAGCTATTCGAAACGCTACAGTCGTATGGTGCCAATGGGGCATTATATCAAGCAATTCTTAGTCTTTATTTGAGTTGTAAGTCAGCAGTTAGAATTGAAGGAAGTACAGGAAGATGGTTTGATGTTAAATTTAAATCTGGTGTTAGACAAGGATATACATTATCCCCTCTGTTATTCATTATGTTTTTTTTGTCACAAATTGTGCTGCAATTGTGCATCGGTTAGAAACAAGTGTCCTTCAGTGGTATTATTGTTTAGAACTGTGTTGTATATATTGTGTTTTCACTGCCGTTAGTTTCACTATATCAACGTGTAAAGATGGCGTCCAACAAGAAACGTACGTCAGCGGCGCGCAGGACTTTTACTACTACACGAAAGGCTGGCTCAGCGTTAGATTTTTCGCAATGGATGCATTGCGGAAACTGCTACATGTATGCACCGAAAAATGTGAAGGATCTGTGGTCGGTCTGGCAAAATGAGAAGAACGAAAATGTCGACGTATGTGAGAAGTGTCGGGATAGGCTGGAGCGTTTAGGAATGGAAGCTGACATCGGGACCGTAGCGGAAGAACTAAGGCGGGAGTTTATGAATATGAAAAATGACCTTCATCTTCTTCATGAGGAAGTGGAAGTGATCGGTAAGGAGATACTGGAAGTTAAAGCTGAGTTTAATGTGTTAAACAGAGAAATTAGGACTATAGAGATTACTTTAGCTGAAGTAACTAGAACAGGATTACATATGGGTGAGTCTTTGGTGAATGATTTAGTAATAAATAGTATGGGAGTGATTGGGAGTCAACATAATAAAACCACAAGTGGCCTAGAAGAAATGAGATGTAGTGAGAGTGGGGGGATAAGTAATAGAGAGTTGAGTAATGAAGCTGGGAGAGTCATGCTGAATAGTGTAGAGAATGAGTCCATGAGTGTGGACTTGAATGAACTTAAGAGTGGTAAAATATATGGTGATTCTATGATTAAGGGTATGGAGAGTGGTATGCACGAGGAGTGCTTAGCTGATGGGACAATAGAAAGAGTGGCTTTAGCAAAAAGAGAGGGCATGAAGCAGACAAGATGATAGTTATGGTGGGTACGAATGACCTGAGAGGTAGTATAAATCGGGTAGGAAAAGATTTAAGAACATTATTAGATATTGTGAAGAGGAAAAGTGTCAATGGGAGAATAGTGTGTGTGCTGCCTCGTTTTGACAATTACGAGTTAAGTAGACGAGCAATGATAATGAATGATATTATTGCAAGAATGTGCAAAAAAAGAGGTCTGGAGTTTGTTGATGTTTGGAGTGTGTTTGAAGGAAAAAGGCAGTTGTATGCTAGAGATGGACTGCATCTTAACATGGAAGGACATAAGCGATTGAAGAAGTTATTGTTTTCTGAACAGGTTGAAGTTATTGGGCAGGGAAACTAATATTGAAAAGGTTGAGTGTAAGAGAGAGAAACTTTAGCACTGATTGTGTATTTATTGATCCTTATAGGCAGAATAAATTGCAGAAGAGAGGGGATAAAAATCGGCATAGGACTACGGTAGTTAGTGACTTATATTTCAGTTCTAAAGCCGGTACAAGATCTAGAGGGAATCTGCAATTTTTGTATACCAATGCTAGAAGCATTCGAAATAAGAGAGAAGAATTTTTGGCATTAGTCAGTGAAATCTCACCAAAAGTTGTAGGCATTAGTGAAACTTGGCTGTCAGCAGAAGATGTGGTCACTGGAATTGAATGTGATGGGTACAGTATTTTCAGGGAGGATAGAGAAGATAGAACAGGAGGAGGAGTACTGTTGATGATAGCTAATGTGTTGCAGCCAAAGAAAGTAGTATATCATGATGATAGACATG
Organism: Typopeltis vanoorti; assembly: GCF_054136105.1. NCBI lineage: Eukaryota > Metazoa > Arthropoda > Arachnida > Uropygi > Thelyphonidae > Typopeltis > Typopeltis vanoorti. Next base: position 12,946,116 of record NC_143563.1, read on the forward strand.
TGAATGAGAGTTCATTCGAGGCAGTCTGGTGCGAAATAGTGACCAATGCAACCAAATATACAGTTGGATGCTGCTATAGGCCAGGGAGTACGGGGGGAGATATTGAATTCATGCATCAGCAACTTAGTGCAATGAGTGAAGGCTTAGTGATTATTATGGGGGATTTTAATTATGGTGATATCAATTGGAAGGAGGAAATATCACGTAGCAAAAAGGAAATGGAGTTCATACATCTTCTACGAGATAATTACTTGAAACAGCACGTAACTGAAGGGACACGTGGTGTGAGAGTGTTGGACCTGGTTATTGGTTCAGAGGTTATATGCATAAGTAAGGTGTCCTCGTTACCTCCAGTTGGTGAAAGCGATCATGTGGTATTGACTTGGGAGGTTGCAAAATCTGTGGATTTTACTATTAAGAAGGGGTATGTACGGAACTACAGGTTAGGCAATTATAACAAGCTTCGGAGTGAGCTTGCAGCCATCCCATGGCAGAACATATTGCAAGGGAAAGATGTTAGCAGTGCTTGGGATAAAATCAGCGGGTATCTGAGGAAAGCAATATCAGATTGTGTCCCCATGGTCAGGAGGTCAAACAAGGCAGGCATTAGATGGATGAGCAGTAGTATCAAGCTTGAACTGCAAAAAAAGAAAATGTTATGGAGAATTTACAAGGAGAAAGGCGATCAGGACACCCATGAGCAGTACAAGGCTCAAGCTAGGAAGGTTACCAGCATAGTAAGAAAAGCTAAATCAGATTATGAGAAGACCTTAGCCAAAGAGATAAAGGGTAATCCCAAAGAGTTCTTCCGCTATGTGGCAAGTAAGAGGAAGAATGACTTCGGAAGGATAACCTTAGTGGGTGCTGATGGTATTGAGGTGACAAAATCAGATGTAATAGTCGAGTTACTGAGTGATCACTTTTCAAAAGTCTATCACCCAAGTGAGGATATCTCTATACCTACAGCAATACCTAATGTGAGAATTGAAGCTAAAGAATCAGAGGTATTAAATATATTGCAAAACTTAAATGCAAACACTGCGGTAGGCTTAGATGGAATATCAGCTCGGGTGTTGCGTGAATGTGCAAATGAATTGTCAACCCCTCTTACCTGGATATTCAATTCAAGTTTGAACTCTGGTATGGTCCCTAGGGAGTGGAAGTTAGGCAAAGTGGTTCCTTTGCATAAGGGTGGCTCTAAAACTGCGGTATTGAATTACAGACCAATCACCATCTCAGGAGTAGTGGTAAAAGTATTGGAAAAGTTGGTTAAAGACAAAATTCAAGAATGGGTGGATCAGGATATGATACTCTATAGAGGCCAACATGGTTTTGTTAAAGGTAGATCCTGCCTTAGCAATCTATTAACTATTCATAATAGAATAACATCTGAGTTGGACAAAGGAACTGGCTACACAGTGGTACTTCTGGATTTTGCTAAAGCTTTTGACAGGTTACCCCATAGAACACTGTTACGCAAATTGGAGCAGATGGGAATGGATATTAAATTGGTGATATGGATAGGAGAATGGCTCAGGGAGAGATACCATAAGGTGGTGTATGGAGGAGCCGAGTCCAGAATGAGGCAGGTGACCAGTGGTGTGCCTCAGGGCTCTGTGCTTGGGCCAATGTTGTTTAATTTGTTTATAAATGATATAGGAAACGGCTTAAAGGGAGATATTCAGTTGTTTGCTGATGATGCCAAGTTGTGTAGTGCAATAAAAAATCAAGCTGATGTTGAAAGTTTGCAGGAAGATTTAAATAAGCTGGTAAAATGGGCAAAAGAAAATGGATGTCAGTTCAATGTGGAAAAGTGTAAAGTCATGCATTTTGGGATTAAAAGATTACCAGCTGTGTACTACATCGATGGAAAGGTACTCCAAGAGATTGATGAGGCTAGGGACTTAGGGGTATTGGTAGATAGGGAGATGAAGTTCAGAGGACACATTGCTAAGGTGTCCAAGATTGCACATACTTGGTTGTTGAGGAACACACTGACATCCAGAGATAAAGAGGTTATTATTCCCCTTTATAAAGCATTGATACTTCCACATTTGGATTTCTGTGCTCAGGTCTGGTCACCTGGATTCCTTGGAGATGAGGAAGCTGTGGAGAGGGTTCAGAGAAGTGTGACCAAGTTGGTGAGTGATATAAAAAATGCTCCCTACATTGATAGATTGAGAGCTTGTGGATTGCAGAGATTGGTTGATAGACGAAGAAGAGGGGATATGATAGAAACATTCAAATTACTAAAAGGTTTTTATAGGATTGATGCAGGGGAAATGTTTCAGCTGTGTGATAGTGATGGAAGAACAAGAGGTCATCTCTGGAAATTAAAGAAGAGTGTGGTTAACAAAGGTGTCAGAACAAGGTTTTTTGCCTGGAGGGTGGTGAATGAGTGGAATTCATTGCCTGACTTAGTTGTGAGCTCTTCGTCTGTAAATGAATTCAAGAAGAGATATGACAGATATTGTTTTGCTAGTTTGGGTCTCCTGCGATGAGTCTACTGACTCCATGGAGATACCCGTAATAATAATAATAATAATAATAATAATTATCTATATGGATTACATTATGAAGGAAAGTGGTATCAAACATGATATCAAAATTGGAGATATTAATCTCATGCAGATAATGTTATACTTTTAAATAAATCCAGTACAAGTCTGCAAGATTCCTGACTAAATTGAATAACAGTTGTGATAAATTTGGTATGAAAATCAGCAATAACAAGAGGAAAGACAATGAAAATAGGTAGAAGCATTGAAAATATCAACTGCATTGTGAATGGAGATCCTATAGAACAAGTAAAACATTTCTGCTACTTAGGTGCTAAATTAGTGAAAACACTAAATTAGCTGTATACGACACAGTGTTCAAACCAATTTTAACTTATGGATCTGAGAACTGGGTAAGAAATAAAACACTTGACTAAAGACTAGAGACTGCAGATATGAGAGTCCTGAGAAAGATTAGGAGCATGAACAGATGGCATCAATGGTAATATCATATTTAAAATGAGGATATTAAGAAAGAACCTAACATTGTTAGCGTAACATCTAGGAATGTGTCAGCAGAGCTGATCTCAGTTGGTATGGTCACTTAAAGAGAATGGGAGAAGAACATTTAGCAAAACAATTGTTCTCTGCCAGGTTGGCAGGAAAAAGACCCAGAGAAAGACCAAGATGTAGATGGATTAATACAGTAAAAAGTGCCTTAGAAGACAGAAATATAAGATCTGATAATGTTGGAATCTTGACAGATAACAAATTGATTTCGAGAAAAGTTGATAGGAATTTAGTAATGCAAGTTTTTCATGTAACACTATCATAATATCCTATTCATCCCTTGAGAGTACATGTCAGGAGTTTGATGATGATGATGATATTTTAATCAGGATTTGTAAAACTAGAAGTAGAAAGCTTCCTTAGTTATAAGACTATTACACTTTTTTTTATATAATGTTCGTCAAGTAGTTTTATTTTATCGTCCTACATGTTTTGCCATTTTTTTCTATCAGCATCTTCAGGGAATACAAACTAGTAAGCTATATGAAGGTAACAGACTAGGTTATAACTGATGGTTCTAATTCATACAAAAAATTAGTATTGAACGAGGCAATGCGCGTCTCGGAAACGTGATTTATTTATTCGTTATGGCTCATGACGTAATTGTCATGAAAGTTCATTTCTTTGATGTATAATGATCTGATTAAAGCTTTCCAAATTTCTGGTAAGGTTAGACCTTGATTCTTGTTTAGGTTTTCAGTTTTAATGGCGACTGTAGCTGCTTCCTTGAAGGTTCTTGAATGGTATTATCTTCTATATAGGGCATAAGGCTCTTATCCCACTCAATGTGATGGTTAGTAGAGGCAAAGTGGCAAGAAAGGCCTAAAATGTCTTGTCTGTTGTTTCTGATATATCCTATGTGTTCTTTCTTTCTCATTTCAAAGCTTCTAGAGGTCTGACCTACATAACTAATACTACATGAGCAAGGTATATTATATACTCCAGAGTACTTGTAGAATGGATGAGGATCTTTCGGTGATCTTAAAAATTTCTGAATAGTGTTGATTGGCTTCAATGCTACTCTGATATTATGTGGTTTTAGAAGGGTAGCTAATTTTTTGGAAATGCTGCTGACAAATGGAATAGTAATAGTACTGATGTATTGGATGTCATCACGTTGTCTATGTGGTATATCAGTCAAGAGAATCTTGTTGTAGAGTCTTTTTGGATAACCATTTAAAGATAGTTCTCTGGATATTGTAGTTAATTCCATTTGTAGGTCATTCTTATCTGTTGTGTACTGTATAGCTCTTTTCTTGAGCATATGGATAATGCTAAGTTTCTGAGCTATATGATGAGACGAGTTGAAATGGAGGTAACGTCCAGTATTTGTAGGTTTTCTATAAACAGATAGGTTGATACTATTGTTGGTTTGTTTCTTTATTAGGATGTCAAGGAATGGCAGTTTTCCATCTTTTTCAATTTCTAATGTGAATTTGATGGTATGGTGGAAACTATTGATTTGGTTAAGGTAATCCATTAGTTCTTCTTTTGTATGATCCCAAATGAGATAGATATCATCCACATATCTGTACCAAATTTTCAATTTTTTAGAATGATCTGGGATAAGATTTTTTCTTCTAGATCTTCCATGAATAAGTCAGCACAAAGAGGGGAGAGGGGGCTACCCATGACTAATCTGGTGAGTTGTTTGGAGACAGTTTTTTGCCAAATAAAATAGAAGTTAAACAGTGATTGAACAAAGTAGTGATGTTTCTTGGGAACAAGTTGTCTAAGATGGTGATGACTTCAACCACTGGAATGTTTGTAAACAGTTTGTATACCTTGCTCATGTAGTATTAGTTATGTAGGTCAGACCTCTAGAAGCTTTGAAATGAGAAAAAAAGAACATATATTATACACATAGGATATGTCAGAAACAACAGACAAGACATTTCAGGCCTTTCTTGCCACTTTGCCTCTACTAACCATCACATTGAGTGGGATAAGAGCCTTATGCCCTATATAGAAGATAACTACCATTCAAGAACCTTCAAGGAAGCAGCTACAGTCGCCCATAAAACTTTTGTATGAATTAGAACCATCAGTTATAACCTAGCCTGTTACCTTCATATAGCTTACTAGTTTGTATTCCCTGAAGATGCTGATAGAAAAAAATTGGCGAAACATGTAGGACGATAAAATAAAGCTACTTGACGAACATTATATAAAAAAAAAAGTGTAATAGTCTTATACATAATAGTCAAGAAGAAATTCCACACACTTCCTTACTTATATTCGAAAAATAATATATTAATTATCTGCCATTTTTTTTAAATTTATACAACCATAATTATATATATATATATTTCTTTTCTTTTTTAATTTATTGTATTTCATTTTTTATTTTTTATTAGACATTGAGGCCTTACATTCCTTTTCTAATTACTATGGTACAGCTGTGTATTATACAATGGTATGCTAAGTTTGTTATATTATTTCAAGTTTTAAAATTACATATACTTCATTTGTCAAATTTATATTCACAAGAAACATAATATATACATATTATATAATTTTTAAATCCTATATCTGACTCCATAATTCCATCTTTATTGAAGAGGTTTTGCTTAGATAATTTAAAAATATAAAATACAAAACAATATAATTTAACAGCCTGGTCAGCTGAGTGGTTAGCAGATCTACTCTCCAAGCAATGCTTGTGATTGTCTGTGAAAATACTAGTGTGTGATCGTCGGCAGATGTCGTAGATGTAGATGATGAAGCTAGTTGCAGTTGGTGGAACGAGTGGTGGAGACTGAAAGTTTTAGAGTACGTGACCTCCCTTGATAAGCCTTTGGACTCCCTGGGGGTGTTACGTATTAATAATAATCATATTTTGCCAGCCTGGTTGGCTGAGTGGTTAGCATATTCGCTCTCCAGCCAAAAGGCTGTGGGTTCGAATCCTGCTGTTGCCATGGATGTTTGTGATTGTTTGTGAAAATACTAGTGGTGGGTGGTAGTGGCGGTCGTCGGTAGATGGCGTTGTTGTAGATGCGGTTCGTTGTAGTTGGTTGATTGAGTGGTGGAGACAGAGTTGTAGAGCAAGTGTCCTCCCTCGATGAGTCCATGGACTCCCTGGAGGTGTTATGTAATAACAAAAATAATAATAATTAACTCACATACAGCTTTTATTTGCATTAGGCCTTATGGATCTTGTGTGTAGAATTGATATATAAATATATGCAAAATAGCCATAAAAATTAATAATAGTCTCTCCATTGATTGCATATTTGCACAAATGTCCAAAATTTATATAAATAAAATCAATTCATATAAATATAAATTAATCCATAAAATATGAATTGAGCAATAACTGGTATGGGTCTATGCTAATCGTATTCCATCCCATCTTGCTTTATTCATTTTTTTTACTTATTCTTCACTTTCCATTGTATATGGTCCTAATCTGACCTCATCTGGATTACTCAGATTCGTACCAGGATTTGAAGGAGATGAAGTAGCTTTGATTACAAAGGCAGATACCAGAAATATCTGGACTGTAGACCATTATTAGGATAGAATGAGGATGTATAATCTTCAGAATTTAGTGGATAGATGATATAGAGGTGTATGATATGATTGAGAGATTTAACCTATTGAGAAATGCATTTCCAGAGAGGAAAAGAAGAGTGCACACAGTGGTTGAGAAGTGGTACGATAGACTCTGTGTTTTCTAAAGAATATCTCTCACAATTAGTTTTATCACTGAGAGGTCCTGAATAATAATATTAATAATAATTATTATTATTATTGAAATGTAAGTTTCTGTGCTGTAGCTATTCTGTGGGATGCTTTAGGTATTGAGACCAAATTATAATATAATTGACTTTAATAAAAATAAGCAATTAAAATCCAACAAGTTTCTAAAGTCATAAGACCTACATCATGAGGAGTACTGGTACATAAAAGTTTTATATAATAAAAGACTATTAACAATTAATTACACATGTTAGATGTTTTTGATAACCTCACAACTGTTAAATATAATAGATAAACCAGAATACAAATGATAAATTCATTACTGTATGCATGATGAAACATTGCTAATTGTTGCCATCATGTTCTGTTGTATCACGCATGTTATTTTCTAGGTCCATGGCAGTTACTTACATTGTGTAGGGATCCTAAGCATTTGAGAGGCTTCTGTAAATTTTCTTGTAAAACTTTTATGATCAATATATGAGATTTTTATAATAAATTTAGTTTCATCCTTTATCCAAATGTAAGCAAACAAAGTTTGCGCCTGAAGTAGCTTCATTACTGAGGCAACTCGTAGTAAAGGTGAACCAAATTCTCATCACTCCTTGTCTTACTAACTCCCATAATGCAAAGCACATCTCCTTGCAGACATGTATAATGTTATGTATTAAGGGAAGGGCCACTACCCAGACCAGATTCTACCTTTGTTGAGGTCTTGTCAGTGGGAGCCAGACCCAGAGGCGGTAATACAAAGGTGGAAATAATGGAGAAGTCATATTTACCTGTACGAGTTCCAAAAAGGTGTCTCACCTTATTATTAAATTACTCTGGATTTAGAGAAAGATGTTGGAAGTTTTTTCCACTTGGTAAGACTATAATAAATTTAGATTAATCCTTTATTATTATTATTATTATTATTACCCCAAGATCTCATGGAGTCAAAGACTCATCTGGGAGGTCCTTTATCACACACACACAGCTCATCACACCATGCCTTGAACACATTCAAACTCCTTGTAGACACCACACTCTCAGGCAAGGCATTCCAATCATTCACAACTCTGCACGAAAAAAACCTTCCCCTCACCCTCCTACTCACACATCCTCTTTATACAGTTTCCAGGGAAGACCACTGGTTCTCCTCTGATCTCCCACTATTTTCTGTAGAACTTCTCCAGCATTGATCCTATAACAACCCCTTACCAACTTGTAGTCTCTATCATATCTTCCCTCTTCCTCCTGTCCACCAGACTCTGCAAATTACATCTTCTCAATCTTTCCTCATACTGTGACATTCCAGAGGTCAGAAACCACTTTAGTCAATCACCTTTGGACCGTTCCAACATCTCTTCATCCTTCTGAAAACCAGATGACCAAATCTGGGCACAATAGTCCATGTGTAGCCTAATCAAAGCCTTATACAACGGAACAAGATTCTCCCTACTTCTACACGTCAGTGTCCTCCGCATCATTCCCAGAAGCCTTTGTGTTGTCTTCACAATTTTGGCTATGTGTCCCCTAAATTTCAGATCCTACTCTTCATAGTTCATCCCAACTTTCCATCATCTGCAAACAACTGAATATCTCCATCCAAATCTTCACATATATCGTTAATATACATGTTAAACAGTAATGGCCCCAAAACAGACCCCTGAGGCACTCAACTAGTGACTTTCCTTTTCCTGGATATCGCTCCCCCATACACAACTTGTTGATACCTATCTGATAGCCAGTCTCCAATCCAATGCACTAATCTAATATCCAACCCCATCTGCTCTAGTTTGACTGTCAACTTATCATGAAGTACTCTATCAAAAACCTTTGTGAAATCTAAGTATATTATTGTGCATCCTTCTCCTCTGTCCAAGGAAGCAGTCACTTTATTGTAATAAGTAAGTAGATTACTAAAATACGACCTCCCTTTAGCAAATCCATGCTGTCCATCAAAGATAATACCATTGTTGTCAACCCAACTCTGGATCCTAGTTCTCACAAGCTTCTCCAACAACTTAACCACAACACCTGACTCACAGACAGGCCTATAGTTTGATGATGCTTGAGTTCGATCACCTCCTTTATGAAGTGGCCGAATCTTGCCCTCCTTCCACTCCTTAGGGACTTGACCAAGTTCAAGACTCGTATTAAAAAAATATGTCAAGACAGGTGTCAACTCCCTGGCACATTCCTTCAGAATACATGCCGATATATTATCAAGTCCCACAGCCTTGTTAACATCTAGTTTACTCAACTCCCCGTACACCTCTTGCTCACTTACAGTCAGTCTCTCCTCCCATCATCTACTGCTCTCAATCTCTCCATGAAGTCACATTCACAAGATTGAAAGACCTTTATGAATTGCTCATTAGATATCTCCACCACACATTCTGCAACAGCTGTCTTTATACCATTTTCTCTTATGAATGTCATCTTTCCATAATCATTCTTTCTTTTTTGCTGGCTACATATCGAAAAAGACTCCTTAGGTTTTGGCTTCATTAACTAACTGCTGTTCATAACTGTCTTTAGCTACCCTCACCAACCAAGTCACCCTCCTTGCCTGGTCTTTGTAGACCTAACGAATTGGTTATTTCCACTTCTCTAATGCTGCCTCCATAATGCCCTCTTTCTCTCTGTATCGCATGCTTAATCTCTTTATTCATCCATCTCACACCTACCTTATTTAACCTTCTCACCCTTGGAATACCCTTAGACATTGCATCTACTGGATAGTTTTTGAAAATACCAAGCTGCATTGATCTCTTTTCCAGCTAACTCCTCATTCCATGCTACACCCTTATCCAAATGTAAGCAAACAAAGTTTGCACCTGAAGTATCTTCAGGACTGAGGCAACTCATGGTAAAGGTGGACCAAATTCTCATCACTCCTTGTCTTAGTATCTCCCATAATGAGAGCCTGGTCCACCTTTACCACAAGTTGCCTCAGTCCTGAAGATACTTCAAGTGCATAGTTTGTTTGCTTACACTTGGATTAAGGATTAAACTAAATTTATTATTGTCTAACCAAATGGGAAAAAACTTCCAACATCTTTCTCTAAATCCAGAGTATTTGAATAATAAGGTGACACCTTTTGGCAACTCGTATAGGTAAATATGACTTCTCCATTGCTTCCACCTTAGTATCACCACCTCTGGGTCTGGCTCCCACTGACGAGACCTCAATAAAGGTCGGTCTGGATAGTGGCCCTTCCCTTAATGCATAATATTATACGTGTCTGCAAGGAGATGTTTTGCATTATGGGAGATACTAAGACAAGGAGCGATGAGAGCATTGTCTACCTTTACCATGAGTTTCCTCATTCCTTAAGATACTTCAGGCCCAAGCTTTGTTTGCTTACACTTGGATAAAGGATTAAACTAAATTTATTATAGTCTAACCAAGTGGGAAAAAACTTCCAATACGAGATTTTTGTTTGTTGCCAAAGTACTTGATGGCTAGTACTGGTTATGTGGAATTGCCAGCTCTAATTTATGCTCTCTTCTTTTTTCGATGTCTTTTACGTGTTCCGACATGTGGATCTCTCTTGACTTTCCTGTCTGGCCGACATAGCAAATGCCACAAGAGCATTGAATCTCATAGACACCTGGTTTTTTCTTGGGGTGATGTGGAGGTTTTGGTTGATGTAGGAATTTTGATATTTTATGTAAAATTAAAAAAGCCAGTTTTATCCACGCTACCGTCCAAGACATCTATAGATGTCAAGTTTATGATGGATGTGAAGTGCATATTAAAATTGTAATAATTGATATGAGATGCCTGTGTAGCTCAGTGGATGTGGCGTTTGCACACCACCGCGCTAGGCCGCACAAAGGAAGTCTTGGTTTCGAGTCTAGTCGGCGACTAGAGGAAATTTTTCTAAGCCTTTTTTCGACCGGTTCCCGAGTTAGTCGATCTCTGGCACGGGCAAGCAGGTTTTTCCTCCCGGAAACTCGGGTTTTTCGTCCTGTAAACTCAAGAAAATCGACCGTAGAACCCACATTATTTCAGACATTAAATATATTGTGTTAGGGTTAGAGACCACGAGATGGCGGCACATTTGAGCCGTCTCTCTTCACTGCGTACCGCTTAATTAGTGATAGCCTTGGGCCATCTGTCTCTGATTGGGTACCAGTGGAGATTGAACTGCCCACTCAGTCTCCAAAAGTTAGATAGGGCTAAATGGCCTCTCCTACTCCCGTATATACGGGAATAAAATGGCATTAGCTGATTTTTTTTTGATTTGATATTACATTAAAATATATGATAGATACAAAGCGTGTGAGGATGCGTATTTGATCCATAATGGCCAGTAAGTGGTTAATGTTGTATTTGTGGAGCAATGCAACCACTTTGTCTGTGACACTCTTAATGTAAGGCAGCATGATTGCATTCTTGAAATCTTGTTTAAGTTAGGGAGTTGCAGGAGTTGTATTAAGAATTTTTCTAATCATCTTGGGTACAAAACCATTAAGTGCAATGTTCTATTTCAGGTAGTGCAGTTCTTTATTACTTTTAATTGATGTGCTTGATATATGGTATTCCCTGTCTCATAAAATTTTAATTATTCCTATCTTTTGTAATGGATAGTGGTGTGAAGCAGCATATAAAAATCTTCCCATTGTGGTAAGTTTTCGATATATTGAAAAAGATAACCTTTTTTCCCTCTTCATTTATTTTAACAGGGATATCAAGGAATGGTAATTTTTTGTGCTGTTCTAGTTCAACAGTGAATTTTATATTGGGATGCAAGTTGGTCAGATAATCTTTGAAAGCAATTAGCTCATATACCATTCCTATGAAGTTCTTATGTTTGCATCTAGAAGCTCACGGTGTGAGCTTATGGTCTAAAGTTATATAACTAGAAAAATTGCACATTAAACATAAGAACTTCATTAACTGATTAACATTCCTTGTTTGATGCACAGACAATGATATTCTACCTAAATTCTTAAGAATTAAACATGTGTTCCATTCAGCCAAAGCAAATAGAATCCACAAAAAAACAGAACTAGCTATCTTAAGAGAGCAGATCACAGCCACTAGATCAGAGCTTTCAAAGATAGATCAAGATACGTTTCCTGTACATAGCGAATTAGCTATGTTGCTACCGTTCAAACTATGGGATATCACTGACAGAATTACATCCAATAAAGACGCCGTGCTTGCAAAAGTGCTGGCCTGATTGGCCGAGTAGTTACCATATCCGCTCTCCAGCCAGAAGGCTACAGGTTCAAATCCCACCATGGGTATGGATGTTTGTGAAATTACTAGTTGTGGTTGATGGCAGTAGATGCCATTGGTGTAGATAATGCGATTCGCTGTAATTGGTGGAGACAAAGAGTTGTAGAGTAGGTGCTCTCTCTCTCGATGAGTTCTAGGACTCCATGGAAGTGTCACTTAATAATTATTAATTATAATAATTATAATGATTAAAGAAATATAATTTGATAAGAAAGTTTAACTTGTTTCAAAAAGAAAAAGAAAAACATCTAGATTAGTCTAAATTTTCATTAATCTTTCTTCCAAAACCCTGTCTAAATGTGAATAATAATCTTCAATAAAAAATGATGGTACATTGTGCAAATGAAAGAATGATGGTACGCCCTTCAATTGGAAAAGGCCTAAGTTTGAGTCTCATCACGATGGGAGAAATCTTTATATGGACTTTTTCAATCGAAGGTGAGTTAGCCAATCTCATACGGAGGAAACTCGGGGTTTTCATCCTGCATACAAACAAATCGGCCCTTCAGAACACAAGCAATTTACAGACAAAAAATACTAGTGGTGGTGGTGGTGGGCAGTAGATGGCGCTGATATAGATGATTGGTAGTAGAGGTTCAGTGTAGTGGTGGAGATGGAGAGTTATACAATAGGTGTCCTCCCGCGATGAGTCTTCAGACTCCTTGGAGGTGTCACGAATAATAATAATAATAATAATAATAATAATCTGCACAGAACATTCCAAAATTAGACATCATAGTGCAAATTGAAAAAGAAATTTGCAATCTTATTATTATTATTACCCAAGACACCATGGAGTCAAAGACTCATCTTGGAGGTCCACGGTATGATGAGCTGTGTGTATAAAACACACTCAAATTCTCTGCAGACAGCACACCCTCAGGCAAGGCATTCCAATCATCCACAACTATGCATTAAAAAAAAACCTGCTTCTCACTCCCCTAATCACACTCTCTTTATACAATTTCCAGAGATGACCTCTGGTTCTCGCCTGATCTCCCACTATTTTCTGTATAACCACTCCAGCATTGATCCTATAGCAGCCCCTTAATAACTTGTAGGTGTCTCCATCATATCTCCTCTTGTCAACCAGACTCTGCAAGTTGCATATTCTCAATCTTTCCTCATACTCGACATTCCACAGGTTAGTAACTACCTTAGTCAGTTGCTTCTAGACCCTTTTCACCATCTCTTCATCCTTCTGAAAACCAGGTGACCAAATCTGGGCAGAGTAGTCCATGTGTGGCCTAATCAAAGGCTTATACAATGGAAACAAAATCTCCCTACTTCTACAAGTCAGTGTCCTATGCATCATTCCAAGAAGTTTTTTTGTTGTCTTCACAATTTTGGCTATGTGTCCCCTAAATTTCAGATCCTTATCCACTATCATCCCCAGGTCTCTCATTTCCTCCACCTCTGACAATATATCCTCACCAAGCATAAATTCTACATCCCATCTTTGTTTTCCAAATTTTAAAACCTTACATTTTGCAACATTGAATTCACATCATCATTCTGTGCCCAATCACTCAATTTATTCAAGTCTTCTTGTAAGGCCACAACATCTTCTCTACTCTTTATGGTTCATCCCAACTTTGCATCATCTGCAAACAACTGAATATCTCTATCCTAATCTGCACCAATATCATTAATATACAAGTTAAACAGCAATGGCCCTAAAACAGACACCTGAGGCACACCACTAGTAACACCACTTTTCCTAGATATTGCTCCTCTAAACACAACTTGTTGATACCTATCAGATAGCCAGTCTCAAATCCAATGCAGCAATCTAATATCCAATCCCATCCACTCTAGTTTGACTATCAATTTATCATGCGGTAATCTATGAAAAGCCTTTGTGAAATCTAAGTATATTACTGTGTATCCTTCTCCTCATCCATGGAAGCAGTCACCTTACTGTAATAAGTAAGTAGATTACTAAAGCATGACCTACTTTTAGTAAATCCATGCTGTCGATGAAAGATAATACCATTGTTGTCAACCCAATTCTGGATCCTAGGTCTCACAAGCTTCTCCAACAACTTAACTACAACACCTGACACATAGATAGGCCTATAGTTTGATACTTCAGTTCTATCACCACTTTATGAAGTGGCACAATCTTGCCCTCCTTCCACTCCTTAGGAACCTGACCCAGTGCAAGATTCGTATTAAAAATATGTGAAGGCTGGCATCAACTACCTGACATATTATTAATCCCACAGCCTTATTTACATCTAGTTTGCTCAACTCCCCATACACCTCTTGCTCACTTACATCATTCTTTCTTCCCCGTCATCTAATGATCTCAATCTCTCATTAAGTCACGTTCACGAGATTGAAAGACCTTTATGAACTGCTCATTAAGTTTCTCCACCACACTTTCTGCAACAGCTCTCTTTATACCATTTTCTCCAATCAATGTCATCCTTCCATAATGATTCTTTCTTTTCTGGCTACATATCGAAAGAACTTCTTAGGATTCTTTTTGGCTTCATTAGCTAATGGTTGTTCATACCTGTCTTTAGCTACTCTCACCAACCAAGTCACCCTCCTTGCCTGGTCTTTGTAGTCCTCATGGAATTGGTTATTTCCACTTCTCTTATGCTTCCTCCATAATGCCCTTTTTCTCTGTTTCGCACACTTTATCTTTTTATTCATCCATTTCACACCTACCTTATTTAACCTAATCATACTTGGAATACATTTAGACATTGCATTTACTAAATAGTTTTTGAAAATCCCCCAAGCTGCATTAATCTCTTTTCCAGCTAACTGCTCATTCCATCCTACACATGCAAGCTGTCTCCTGAGCTCTTCATAACCATCCCCCTTGTAGTTCCACATATACCCTTTTCTCACAGAGGTCCTCACACTGCAGGCAACCACCCAGGTAATCACCTCTTGGTCACTCTCACCAATTGGTGGGTGATTTGACACTTCATTTATAATTACATCCTCTGATGAGATGGCCAAACCAAGATCCTCAATTCTCATGTGCCCTCTGTTACATACTGTCTGAGGTAGTTATCACTCACAAACTCAAGAAACTCATTTTCTTTACTTCCTGTTGCTATCTCATCATTCCCGTCTATATTGCCATAATTAAAATTGCCCATAATGATCACTCTTTTCTGATTTGCTTGGCTAATTTGATTATACATTTATAGTCACTACAATCCACATTTCCTGGTCTATAACAATATCCAACCAAGTATTTCATTCCATTTACCTCTATCTCACACCATACTGACTTAAAACCACTGGCACTATTTCCCTCTTGTATCTGTACTTTGTATGGGCATAACTCTTTCTCTATCATCAATAACACTCCCCCTCCCTTTTTACCCCTTCTATCTTCACGAAACACATCATACTCTTCCATTTATATTTCTGTCAGGATGTCGTCCTCATATAACCATGTCTCACTTATTCCAACAATTTTTGGGTGAACAGACTCAATTAGTGCAACGATTTTATCTTCCTTGTTTCTTACACTTCTAGCATTTGTATATAAACACAACAGCTCATTCCTGGATCTACAGCTAGTTCCACTGATACCACTCATTCGATGTGATCTCTCCATGCTTGATTGGGGCCATTTCCCTCTCTGCTTATTAATTTTAGAACCCTCTTCAATTCCAGCCGTTTCCTCTTTATCCTATCTCATCCCATTCCTTTCCTGTCTACACATTCTCTCACATCCTCTTGGAGCATCCACCTTTTTCATGCTGTTCACCCCTGTCCACTCTGAACCTCCCAGTTTCCCTTTTCCTCTTGCACACCCATTCTCTCATTTTCCATACTCATGCCACTCACTTCCTCATTCATAACCACCTCTTTAATCTCTACTACTCTTCCACATCACTTCCCACTTGATCTGATTTATTCTCTGTACTCACTTCTCTACCATCCAGCAACAGTCTCTGCAAGCAACTCACACCATAACAACTCAAATGCAGTCCATAGCTTCCATTCAGTTCACTTCATCCTTCAAACTCATTCCACACATAACAAATTGTACTCCCCCCTCTCCTCACACATTTCAGTCAACATATTATTCATAATCCTTGCTCTTTGCCTCATCTCACCACAGTCATACCTAGGCAATACGCTTACTACCCCTCCTGTCACACTATTCTCTTTTATCCATCTAAGCAACCTCCTGATATCCATTCTGACGTGCTCTTTGTCTTCTGTCAAGTCATTTGTACCTATAACCATCAACTCCTTCACTTGCTTCCTCCTCATATCATGCCTCAATCACTCTACTCATTTTACCGCCCAGAAAACATACCTTTTGCATCCTCTCATCCAGCACACCATTAATAATGGAGTCGCCATACAATGCCACTTGCTCGTCTTTCATTAACTCTTTCGTACCTACTTGATTTAATAATTTTAATCATTTTCCTGCAAATTTTCTTAATTTCACTCCGCATCCATTTCATCTCTTGCCTCGTCCAATCCAATTCAACTTTTGAATCTCGCATCACATTCTCTCTGTCATTCAATCTTTCTAATTTTTGAACTCTCGACTTCCTCTTCACACTTTCACTCTCATTCATCCTTTTGAGTTTCTGTACTTTCGGTCTATGTGTCCAACTTTCGCTTTCATTCAGTCTTTTCATTTTTCCCACTTTCGAACCTTCGTCACACTATTTCCTGATTCATTCATTCTTTCGATTTTTCCAAATTTCGATCCTTTCGTCATGCTATTTCTGGTTTCTTTCATTCTCCCAATTTTATTTCCTTCCACCACATTCACCTCTCTTTCATTATTTTTACCATCCATTATGGTGTTCAAATCACTCGTTTTGTTTTTCAGTGATTTTTGAACAATTTTCTTTTGAACGAGCACACATTCTTCCTGTGACATTCTCGCTACTAACACTTTCTGTCATCAATTTCATATTAGCACTCATCAAATCCTCGTTTAGCTCACACTTCACACATACCCTCCTTCCATCAACCCTAAAGGTCCACAAACCATCTATGTAATCAAATGAATACATGCAGCTCACCTCACACTTCACAAAATGACTAAAGTTTAAATTAAAGTCATGCACTGACAAAGCCGCCGCCATCTTTCCTCTGCCTGTCTACTCTAAAGGCTAAAAACAACAAATTTGTAATTAAGTTTAAGCAAAATATCCCACACACTAATAATACTATTAGCGCCCAACTTTTAAAGCAGCTCTTACTCAAATAATCACTCATATACAATTAATTATTTCAAGAATAACTTATCTGAATCCGGAACTCTTCTTACACACTGCCGCTACTGTTACCTCACGAGTGCCCTCTTTATCCTAGAGATTAGGCAAGTCTCGTCTACATACAAACTTCAGCCTTATTGCTAAAATGTAAATTACCATGTAGAAACTTACCAAAATCAGGGTTAATAGCCATTAAAGAATTAAGATGAGATAAAAACATAATAATAGTCAAGACAGACAAAGAAGGATATAGAATACACAAGAAAAACAAACAGCCTATTAGAAGATTCCAATACCTAGCCATCCTTAGACAGGGATCCCACATAGTACATACATGATAAAACCAATGACCTGATCAAAAAGTTACCTAATTGGCCAGCAGAATTTAAAAAAATCTTTAACACCAAAACATCCATTAGTCCCAGAAATTTATGGCACACCAAAAATACACAAAAAAGGATATTCTGTTATGGCTAATAGTTTACATTTTACAAAATTTTACTATATAAAATAATCCTAGTTTTTGATGGTGACAGAATGTCTTATCCAATCCCCATAGTCTGTTATATCTGTTTGTATGTTCTCTGGTTGGATTATCTGTTTTAAAAAACAGGAAAGAATATTTCTGGAAAGAGAACAAGATTGGTGACAACATAGATTGGTGAGAAGTAAGATACAGAAATGGGTTGATGACAGCAGTATTCTCTGTGGATATCAGCATGGATTTCTTAAAGAGAGATCATGTTTCACTAACTTACTTATGTACGCACACAAGGTGACAAATATCCTGGACAGGGGAGATGCATATACATTTTGATAGACTGCCACACCTCAAGCTGGTAAATAAATTGAAACAGATATTGGATAACAGACTTCTGAGTTGGGTCAGTGACTGGCTGTCAGATTGGTATCAGAAAGTTATATATGGGGATGCAGTATCCCGAAAAAGGAAGGTCAGTAGTTGTGTACTGACCTTTCTCTCCAGGGGTCAGTTTTTGGGACCATTGTTGTTCAATTTCTATGCTAACGATATTGGGATGGGTTTAACTAGTGATATGCAGCTATTTACAGCTGATGCAAAACTGGGGAGAGCAATGCAGAGTGAAGCAGATTTATGGCCTTACAATAGGACTTGAACTGATTGCATGAATGGGTAGGTAAGTGGAACTATCAGTTCAATGTTGCAAAGCATAAGGTTTTGAGATTTGGTAAGCAATGATGGGATGTAAAGTATACACTTGGCGAAGAAACTTTAAAGGAAGTAGTGGAAATGAGGGATCTAGGAGGGATGATGGATAAGGATCTGAAATCCAGGGGCCACATTGCACAAGTTGTGAATACCTCACCTCAGATAATGGCAATGATGCAGAGGATCCTGACATGCAGAAATAGAGAGGTTATGATGCCATTATATAAGGCCTTGATCAGGCCACATATGGATTATTGTGCACAAATTTGGTCAGCAGGTTTTCATGGTGATGACGATATATTTGGAAGGGTCCAGAGAAGATTCACAAAGGTGGTCAGTGGTCTTTGAAATGTTCAGTATAAGGACAGACTGAGAGAATATTAGTTGCAAAACCTCGTGAATAGGAGGAAGAGGGGGAGATATGATTGAGACATATAAGCTAGGCATGGGTTGTTATCAGGTTGACATGGAAGAGATTTTTCATAGAATGGGAGGGTGGGGTATAGAACAAGAGACTATCACTGGAAAATATATAAGGAGGGTGTGAGTAGATGAGTGAGTAGCAGGTTCTTTGCATGGAGAGTGGTTGGTGAGCGAAAAGCATTGCCTGAGTGTGTTGTGAACATAGACACACATGAATCAGTTTAAAGCACAGTTGGATGAGCATTGTGGTGTAATAGTGTATACCTCCGATGATGAGTTTCTGACTCCATAGAAGTCAGATGTTAATAATGATAATAAGAATAGAAGAATGTCAGTCTCCATAGAGAAACAGCTAACTCATCTTCAATTAAAAAGTTCCTTGTGTATTGAACTTTTTGAACCCAGGGTTTCCCAATCAAACACATCAGAATCACTGCCCATTGCTGTTAATCATATGCAAGCACATCTCATATATTCAGGAATACATGTTTCACTTCATACATCATTTTTCAAGGATATGCACATAGAATTGCAAAATAATACTTGAAATTTTATGTTTATTCATAACTTTACTTCATGATATAAATAACATAGCATAAATTAATAGTTCTCTTCTTAGTAACTCTTCAATATATATATATATAGAGAAAAAATTTCAAAAACAAACTCATATGAATCAAAATAGGAACTAAAGAATTAACCAGCCTATTGTATGCTGACAATCAAGTTATTTTTTGCTGAAAATGAAGACCAATTACAGAAAAATCTACATGTATTGAACAAAACAGTAGAACAGTATAACATGAAAATCTCAATAAATAAAACGAAATCAATAGCATTTCGAGGTAAAGAAATTAAAAGATATAAACTAGTCATCCACAACAAAGTAATATAACAAGTGAACAAATTTAAATATTTAAGAAGCCCCAATGGAGAAATCAGCATTGCATATAAAAAGCAAAAATTTCTAGCAGTCATTGGAAATTTGAATAGACACTTCAGTAAACAGATGTCTAGAACAACCCAAATGAAACTATATAAAATAATAGCCAAACCAATTCTGAAATATGGCAGTGAAACATAGACTTGGGAAGAACGAGAATAAAAGACAAGTAGAAGCTGCAGAAGTGAAGTTCCTAAGACCACTCGCAGGCTATAAAAGATAGACGAGATAAGAAACGAAGAAATAAGAAAACAGTTATCCATAATTAACATTACATCATAAACTATAGAAAAAACAGAAAAACCACATACAAAGAATGAATGAGGACAGATAGCCAAATATTACCTGGAAATATAAACCAAAGGGACATCGAGCAAGAGGAAGACCCAAGAGGAGATGTGCAGAAGACTTTTTAAACCCTTGAAAATGTTACAGGCAAACAATTGCCTAATATGGGAAGCCAAGAAGAAGAAGAAATTAACAAGGGACCTGGTATACACCAGGTAGGTCTAGGAGAAGTGGTTGGTCTTTGGTAGAGCGGATAAGGGACGCCAACTTTTTATACCAGGTCCCTTGCAGCTGCAAACTGTCCTACTTTGGCCAAACAGGCAGAACAACAAATATCAGGATTTCAGAACACAAAGACTACATCCGGTTTCACTAGTACAGCCGCTCTGGGCTGGCAGACCATGCCTTAGATACCCACCATAGAATTCGTTGGAAGAAAACAAAAATAATACACTGCAGCAAGTTTAAATACGAAAGATTATTCAAGGAATCATCATCAGCCCTAAAAAGCGTTCCTAACCTCAACAAATTTGGGTGCATGAAACTACCCCAAATTTGGGAGACTTACATTTTGAAATCTTCAGCCCAATGGCCAAAACAACCAAATTAGCCCTCCAGAGGGCACCATTAGGACTTTAGGAATAATGTTAGTTTCTTGCTTTCTTCCTCATTTGCTATTGTTAGTGCCTGCGTGCACATACCATATCTTTATGTTCCTGAAGATGGCAATGTGACATTGCCGAAATATAGAAGTTATTTATTAAAGTTACCTTTAATTAATATACTTTATATGCATTGTTAATTCCGTAAACTAATTACCAGTTATGTATGACCAACGTATAAGCCTTGCTACTAGAAGCATAGTTCTAGGAGAGAAATTTCCAGTTATAGGCATTTCTGTAATCTGCAGTGGAGGTCAATGTATTGGGGAAATTGATTAGGAATAGAATACAGGACTGTGTTGATGGACATAGGATTCTCTATGATGGCCAAGCATGGGTTTGTGAAGAGCAGGTCTTGTTTTAGCAATCCGCTTACATTGTATGATAAGGTGACAAATCTGTTGGATAAGGGAGATTCATATACAGCGATATTGTTAGACTTTGTGAAGACATTTGATAGATTACTACATGACAGATTGGTATATAAGCTGCAGAATATGAAATTAGATAACATTGATTAGGTGGATTGAAGATTGGCTTTGTAAATAAACAATACGCAAGTTATGTAGGACAGAGCATTATTTCAGAAAAGGAAGGTGACCAGTTATGTGCACAAGGCATCTGTCCTTGGGCACTTGCTATTTAGCTTATTTGTTAATATTTCATATGGATTGACTGGGGATCTTCAAATGTTTGCTAATGATATACAAAGATAAGTAGAATTATCAGGAGTATTGCTGATGTTAATTCTCTGCAGACTTTTAGGAATATACTTTTAGCTTGGACTGATGGAGCCATGTTTTATTGAGTGGATGAGATTCAGAATCTTGGTGTGGATTTTGGTAGATGTTTTGGTTTTGGTGGACTAAAGTTCTGAAAGTACATTGCAAGTGTGAAGGCTGCACATCATATTGCTTCTATGATATGCAGTTTTCTGCATATCATAGGATCTGAAGGCAAATAATAAAAGTGATATCAGGACTATGGAGTGTTGGTTATGCAGAGCACTCGAGGAAATGCAGGTTACAGTGTTTGGTGGATAGGAGGAAAAGAGGAGACGGGATACAGCTCTTTTGGTTATGGAATTTTATCAGATTAATACAGAAATAATTATTAAAAGAGTGGATGGTAAGATAGGAAGAATGAGAGGCCATCCCTGGAAGTTGTATAAAAATGTGGTGAAGAAGATGTGAGGAGTAGACTTTTTAGAGAGTTGTTAGTGAATTGAATGCATTACTGGAGTGCACTGCGAATGCAGGGAGTGTAAATGATTTCAAGGTTCAATAATAATAATAATAATAATAATAAAATAGTACAGGTGATATCAAGACATTATAAAGATTCACATTGACTTCCTTATACTTATAAATCAAATTTTTTGCACTTGTTATGAGATTCATGACTCCATCAGATACCACAGGTCTGCTTTAAATACTAGAATTCTGTCATATCATTTCTTAAACTTATTATTATTATTATTCAGGCCTTCATGGTCAAACGACTCATCGAGGGAGGTCCCTTCTAGGAAACAGAAAGTCTATCATACCACTCCTTAAATGCATTGACCGTTCTCGCTCTCACCACTCCATCAGGCAATGCATTCCATGGTTCAACCACCCTCCATGCAAAGAAACCACTCCTCACCCTCTTTCTCACAGTTTCCTTTCGTAACTTCCAGGGATGGCCCCTTGTCATGACTCCTCCTGCTGTTCAACCAAGCGAAAGAACTCCCCAGTGTCAACCCTGTAACCACCTCTCAACTATTATGACTACATTCTCACCACTCTCTTAGCCATTACATGCTCTGCATCTACCACTCTTCATATAAAATAAATAAATAAATAATAACTGTTGTGGAACATCAAGGAGATGACCTTGTCCCTTACTCTTGTTCTACTTTGAAAAGCCCTAAACTGCTATTCCTTTGTCTTCTATCCACCAAATATTGTGGATTATATACCCTCATTTCTATCCTCATAATTAACATTCTGCAATTCTGATGTTGTTTTTATTAACAACCTTTGTACCAACTCTAAAGATTCTTCATTGCTTCAAACCAGTAACAGCGATTGTCTAGATTTGGTCTAATCTATACAATGAAACCACCAGTATGATCCTTCTCATTATTGAGAAGGATAATACTGGTGGTTATTTGGCTCTCACCAAATTATCATACACATTTTACTTATTTTCCATATACTTGTAGAAAAAAGTATGTATTCCTCCATTACTTTTGCTATGTATCTCCAACAATCTTTTGTATCTCTCATAGTCTACATATCTCCTACAGTCTTTTGAATCATTATGGGAGGTCCCACTGCCACATACATTGCTCATCATACCTTGCCTTACATGCATGCACTTTCTTTGCACTCATGCTCAGAAACTTCTGCTCACCTACTACCTGTTTTTTTTTTTTTTTTTTTTTTTTTATTCCAAACAATAGGTGCCAGTACTCACCTTTTGCTAACAAAGGAAGAAAAGGAGATATGAAAAGAAAAACTAAAGCTATCTACTGATATTTCTACTTCATAGTGTCATAATGTTTTTGGAATAAGAGCAAATTAAGTATATAATACATACTCATACTTGATTCTACAAGTATATGAAAAATAAGTAAAATGTGTATGATAATTGTAATAAAAAATTATCAAATATCTTTTAACAAGAGATGTAGTGAAAAATGTAAATTTCACTAAATAACTACATAAATAAAAAGTACTGAATATTACAGACTTCTAAATGTGTTGCATCTGTATGTCACATGTCACTGTTAATAAAGGTGCCAGTATACCATTCCATTAAGTAGAAACCCAGCATTGCCTACCATTCTCCGTGCAAAAAACTTGTACCCCTCCTGCTCACACCCTCCTTATACAGCTTCTAGGAATAGCCTCTGATCTCTTCTCCCCTTGTCTCCCATTCAACAACACTCATCCTATGAATCATAGGATGAGTTGAAAGTTTATGTTTCACTTGGTTAGACTATAATAAATTTAGTTTAATCCTTTATCCAAGTGTGAGCAAACAAAGTTTGCACCTGAAAATATCTTCAGGACTGGGGTAAGGTAGTACAACACCGGGCAACTTGAGAGTTGCCCGGTGTTGTACAAGTGAAACATAAACTTTCAACATCTTTCTCTAAATCCAGAGTAATTTAATAAAAAGGTGGCACACCGTTTGGTAACTCCTGTAGTAAAGATCCGTTGCTTCTGCCTGGTATCTCCACCTCTGGGCCTAGCTCCCACTGAAGAGACCTTAATAAAGGTCGAAACTGGTCTGGGTAGTGGCCCTTCCCTTAATGCATAACATTATACATATCCATAAGGAGATGTGTTTTGCATTATGGGAGATACTGAGATAGGAGTGATGTTGGCTTGCTCCCCCTTTGCTGCAAGTTTCCCAGTGTTGTACTACCTTACCCCACTCCTGAAGATATTTTCAGGCACAAACTGTTTGCTCACACTTGGATAAAGGATTAAACTAAATTTATTATAGGATGAGTTTTTGTCAAAAAAGTTAGTCATAACTGTAAAAAAATTGTGTGTGTGTGTGTGTGTGTGTGTGTGTGTGTGTGTGTGTGTGTGTGTGTGTGTGTGTGTGTGTGTGTAATTTATAATGCCATAGTCTACAGATCACCCAATAGATACAGCATTTTGTTAGTTTCTTGAGACCTTATGACTTCATAAAATATTCTCGATTTTAATAGCAAATAAAAAAATAAATAAATAAAAAATAAAAAACTTAATGATGCTTTATTCTAATCAGACTTTCCCATATTTTTGATAACGATAGACAGTCATTCTGATTCAAGTTAGGGTGATGAAGCAAGGCTTCGGCACTCTCCTTAAATAAACGTTCGAATATGTATCGACAGTGATTATTATTATTATTATTCAGACCTCCATGGAGTCAGACTCATCATGGGAGATCCTTCCTAAGAAACACAAAGTCTATCAAGACTCATTGAGGGGAGGTCCCCCCTGAGAAACACGAAGTCTATAGTATCATTCCTTAAACATTAACCGTTCTCACTCTCACCACTCCATTAGGCAGTGTATTCCATGGTTCAACCACCCTCCATGCAAATAACCCACTCCTCCCCTTCTTGCAAACAGTTTCCTTCGTAACTTCCAGGGATGGCCTCTTGTCATCACTCCTTGCTGCTGTTCAACCAAGCGAAAGAAGTCCCCAGTGTCAACCCTGTAACCACCTATCAACAGTTTAAAAGTCTCAATCATATCACCTCTCCTTCTTCTATCCACCAAACTCTTCAGTCCATATTCTCTCAGCCGATCCTCATAACTAACATAGTTAATTTATCCCCTTCAAATCCTGGGGACCAAATCTGAGAACAATAGTCCAAGTGTGGTCTGATCAGAGACTTATACAATGGAATGATAACCCTTTTATTTCTGCAGGTCATTGTCCTTCTCATTATTGCAGCAATCCTCTATGTTACTTTCACCACCTTTGCAATATGTCCCCTAAATTTCAGGTTTCTATCAGTCATCAACCCCAGATATCTTGTCTGCCCCCTACTTCCTCCAGTATAACTCCTCCCATAGAGTATGCAGCGTCCACATCGATGTTTTCCAAACCTCAAGACCTTACATTTTGCGGCATTAAACCAATACCCCCATTCATTTATCCATCTATCTAGCTTATTCAAATCCTCCTGCAGGGCTACCACATGTGCACTATCACTAATAATCCTTCCCGGCTTCGCATTAGCTGCAAACAACTGAATATCCCCTTGCAGTCCACTGACAATGTCATTGATATAAAGGTTAAACAATATAGGTCCCAGTACTGAGTCCTGTGGGACCGATCCCACTTGTAACCCTCTGCCCACTTGAAACTATCCCACCATACACAACTCTCTGATACCTATCAGACAGCCAATCCTGAATCTAGTTGACCAATCTGACATCTTGACCCATGTGCTGCAACTTAAATATCAGTTTACCATGTGGCACCCTGTCAAATGCTTTTGCTAAGTCTAAGAAAATGGCAGTATATGCCTTTCCCTCATCTAATGCTCTCTTAACTTTATTATGAAACGCTAGCATATTGCTGAAACAAGAGCGCCACTTCAAAAATCCATGTTGACTCTCACGGATAACACCACCCTCATCTGTCCAATACTGTATACAGTCCCCCACTACTTTCTCCAAGATCTTAAGAACTACTGATGACATGCAAACTGGCATATAATTAGACACTTCCCGTCTGCTACTGCCCTTATGCAATGGCACTATCTTACCTTCCTTCCATTCCATGGGCACCTTTCCCGCAGCCAGACTTTCATTGAAAAGCCAGGTCGGTCAAAGGCACTGCCAGTTCCCTCGCACATTCTCTCAAAACCTGTGGTGAAATATCAACCAGTCCCACAGCTTTACTGACATCCAGAGTACTCAGTATTTGAAACACACTCTCATCCTGTACCTCTATACCTCAAACCTGCTCTATCCGTCTAGTATTAAAACTGACTCCTCCAGGATGAAATACTCCAATAAAGTGTTCATTGAAAAATTCTACTATGTCCTCTGCATCAGTCATTCTATTGCCATTTTTATCCCGCAATATCATTCTTCCACAGTCATTTCTCCTCCTACTAGATACATAGCTAAAAAATTCCCTAGGATTTTCTTTGAATCTTAGGGCCAATCTCCTCTCATATTCCAGTTTCACCTTCCTTACCATACTAGTCACTCTTCTGGCCTGTGTCTTATATTCTTTATGCATCTTCTCTTCACCTGTCTCCATATATCTCTTCCATAGCCTCTTTTTCACATGCAATTCCTGCTTAATATTGTTTGTCATCCACTTTACTCCAAATTGTGTCCTCTTCTTCACTCGTGGTATACAACTTACCATTGCTGATAACAAATATTCTTTCATGATTTCCCATGCACTAATGATATCCCTGCCTTCCAATTCTTCCTTATATGAAACTTCCCCAAGTTGACATCTTAGACTAATATAATCACCTGCCTTATAATTCCACATACGTTCCCATCTCTTTGTTACTCCTGTATGTCTAGTTATTTTCCAAGTCAAAGCCATATGGTCACTCTCTCCAACTGGTGGGAAAGATGTCATCTCAGTTATTATCACCTCTTCTGATGCTATAACCAAATCCAAAATTCTTGAACCTCTTGCTCCCTCTATTACATGTTGCATAAGACATTTATCCCTCAAGAATTCTAGAAATTCCATTTCCTTATTGCTACATGCATCATCCTCTCCCCAATTTATACTACTGTAGTTAAAATCTCCCATAACAATCATTCTTCTTGCACTTGCCAAACTACTGTCTAAACATCTCCTGGTCCCCACCCTCTGTACTCCTAGGTCTGTAGCAACACCCCACTAAATATCCTATCTTGCCTACCTGTACCTCACACCATATGCTTTCAAAATCATTAGTTTCACTGCTTTCCAAAGCCTTCACTTTGAGACAACATAGGTCATCACTTATCATAAGCAGTACTCCACCACCATGCTTTCCCTTCCTATATTGCCGAAAAATGCTGTACCCAGCAACTTCTATTCCTGTTGTTATATCCCCTTCTGTCAATCACGTCTCAGTGATCGCAATAATTTTTGGCCAGGCTACCAATTCCTCTCCCTTATTCCGGATACCCCTGGCATTAGTATAAAGCATATAAATGCCATTGTTTCTATACCCAGTATTATCCCTTCTAGACTCCACTGGGCTCAGTGTTACCTGACGTCATCTCCCTTCTCCCAAGTATCCATTCCCACAAAAGGCCACCCCTACTATCATCCTCCCTGGGACACACTGACTCGTTCAGAACAGCTATGTATTAGGTGTGTTTCAGATAAAATAATGTTGTGGTCTGTGTCTAATCAAACTTTCCCATATTTTTCATAACGATAGGCAGTCTTTCTGATTCGAGTTAGGGTGGTGAAAAAACTATATGTTCGGAAACATATAGTTTCAGAACCGATTCTGGAAATCAGTTCTGAAACTATATGTTTCCTTGTTGTTTAACTCAGGTTTGTAGGAGTCAAACAGATATTATGTAGTCCTTTCTGAGAAGCCATTTAATTTCATATATTGATTAATATTTGAGAGTTCTTCCAGCAATTGATGAGCGATCAAACAATTAGTCTTAGCTTGTTGAATTAAAGACTTTATAATTCTTGTCTTTTGAGAAGGATGGTGTGCAGATTTTGAAGAATGTAGTGTTCACTGAAAGTGGACTTTCAATACACTGATGTGGTTAAATCACCTGATGGTGAGAAAATGAGAAGAATGTGTAGAAAAGATAATTTGTTGTCTCTTTTAATTTCCACAGTGAATTTGATATGAGGATGTAAAATATTTATAGTAGCTAAAAAATGTTTGTAAGTTTATTGTGAGGCTACACAGCAAAAATGTTGTCGATATACTGAACGCAAAATGAAGGTTGAGGGTATATGAATGATAAAAAGATCTTTTAGATGCTCTAAATAAAAATTGGCTAGAGCTGAGGAGAGTGGACTTCCATGACAGTTCCTTCCAGTTAGTTGCAGAATTTGTTTTGACAAACAAAGTATCCAGAATGCATCACAAATTCAAATAGTTTTATTATATCTTGTGGTTCTACTTTCTGAATGTTTCATAAAGTAGCTGCAATGTCTCCTTGAGAAGTATGTTTGTAAATAGGAATTCTATATCGAAGCTCACCATAATATTAGTGGATTGTATGGAAACATTTTTCCGTTTGTCTAGGAAATCCGAAGAATTTTGCGAAACTTGCAAATATGTGATTTCAGTAGGTTTGCTAAAAATTTGGCTATGCGATACATAGAAGAATCAATAAAATCTACAGTTGGACAGAGTGGAGTGTCTTTTTTATGGATCTAGGTAGGTATTTTAGGAAGGTGTTCTTGCAAAAGAAGTTTTTAGCTTTTCTATGGTGTCTTATAACTTCATCTAGAAGGGAATTTAATTTCTTATGTTGCCTGTTGGAGTCATGATCCTGTTCCTGGTAAGTTGAACAATCTTGTAGTAGTAGAGAAATTTTTTTTTTGTAATTTTCTGAATCCATAACTACTGTAGCTTTTTCCTTCTCAGCTTTGGTGATAATAAGGTGATAATAATGACTGTTACATCTTGGAGAATGTACAGCTTTCTTTTCAGCTAGCGAGGTGTTAGATGGTGGAAGCTTGGATTTAAATAGGATGGATGAAACTTCTACGTGGAGATTATTAGTGTCTTCACTGGAAAGGCTAAATAAGTTTTGTCCAATGCTAAAAAAGGAAATCTAATTCAGTATTTTTTTAGAACTAAGAAGAAATCATATCCTTTTGGATATGATTTCTTCTTAGTTCCAAAAAAATACTGAAATACTTTCTTCTTTTCATTTTCAGTTAATGGGCACCCTGTGATGTTTATTATCCAATTATCTGGAATCAAGTGAGTAGTGATTTGCTTAGCAACAAGGCCATTGAATTTACAATTTAGATATCAATTTTGTTTATTAAATATTATCTTTGCCTTTTGTTTTCATGTAAATAATTCATAGAACTGTGAATGGATAGTTTCTTTAAAAGAAAGAAAAAACTCATCCACATTAATCTGGTAATAATTCCTTACCTACTTATATGTCTCACTCATATCCTCCCTTTTTTTCCTATCCACTAGACTGCAAATTGCATTTCCTCAGTCTGACATCATATTATCTCTGATCTTTTCTAATATCACTTCACCCTTTTGAAAACCAGGCGACTAAATCCGTACACAGTAATTGATATGTATCCTGATCAAAGCCTTATATAATGGAATCATAATATCCTTGTTTCTGTATGTCCAATGTCCTCTGCATTATCGCCATAATCTGCTGTGCTGTCCACACAGTTTCTATAGATCCACCACAATCTATAGATCCTTATTCTTGTTGAGATCTATAGACTATAGATCCTTGTCCACCATCACTGCCAGATCCCTCATCAGCTCTACTTCCTGTAAGAAATATTCCATTATTTGTATGCCCTGCATCCCATCTTTACTTCACAAATTAAAACCTTACACTTTGCAATATTGAACTGCACTTATTCTCCCATTCATCCTATTCAAGTTTTCTTGCAAACGCTATGCAATCTACTCTATTCTTCATAGTTCTTCTCACCTTTTCATCTTCTGCACACAGTATAAACAGTTACACAGTTGCATATAACTCTGGCACATTACTAGTTACTATCCTCTTCTGGGATATTGCTCCTCCATGCACAACTTGCTAATATCTGTGAAATAGCTAATATCCAATCCACACTGCATTAATCTACTATCCATCCCAATGGTTCCAATTTAATTAACATCTTGTCATACAGCAATCTCTCAAAAGTCTTTGCAAAATCTAAGTATTCCACCATGTATGCATCTCTCCCTTGTCTAATGCATCTGTCACCTTGGTATAATAAGTAAGTAGATTGCTAAAACATGATTTTCTACAACAAACACACATTGTCCATCAAAGGGAATGCTTCTGTCATTAACCTATAGTGGCTGCCATACATGTGTTCCTCAGATGTCATTATTTTTTAGTAGATATTAACAATATTGTTATATATAATTGGAGGTATTTTATTTATTTTTGACTGTGTTGTCAAGCAGTGTGTTTAGTCGACTATTGTTATGCAATATCCTTTTAGAGACATTTTTTGTTATGGCATCAATGCATACAAGAAAAATGGTGACCAAGACATCGATGTTGACTGATATTAATGTGCAGGATTCATTGTGATATAAATAAATCCTGCGCATTAAGTTGGGCGAGCCGGTTATTAAAATTCTTTATGAAAGGATAGATGATGAATGGTGGTATACTTTTTCTCGTAAATATTTTGAAATTGTATAATAAACACTTACATATATTATTATTATTATTATTATGATCAAAAATAAATGCATAAAAGAGAATTCACAAAACACAAACTAACTTAATTTACAAACGGGAATTTGGAAACGATTTTATTTACTAAACAATGTCTGTATTCATTAAAACACAAACACGTTATCAAAACTCCCGAACTGGGTATTTGAATAAACAATAATGCCTTATTTTTCGGATAATTTCCAAGAACTTGCAACATTAAGTTCTTGGAAATGCAACATTGTTGCACTATCGATAAATACAAAATTCGTTGCGACGGCTACAGTCTCTGGTCATTTGATCGACTACGAGTAGTAATATTAGTGTTACATTTTTTTGTTCAGGATTTCATTTGATAATAGGTAAGTTGTAGGTAATATAGGAAAATTTTCTTTAATATATGTTTTTATTTCAGTTTTTTCTTCTTTTTTTTTAATAATTAAAATAATTTTAATCAGGGTTAGAGTTTTGCGGTCGAAAAAGTGGATAGCCATTAGTTGAAAAAATGAAATAGAATGAAACTTCTTAAACATTAAAAGGACAAAATTTGAAGAAGCAGAAACGAAAACATCTGAAGATACAATAGAACTTTGTGAAGAATCAAATTTTTCATAAAGCGAGCCAGTTGTTAAACATAAAGCGAGCTGGTTGTTAAACCAAAAATTTTAACCAAAAAAAAAATTTACCAACACACCACTGGATATAGCGTATATTTAATGTATTTGTTGCCAAAAGTGAATGGTTTGTGGAATGAGAGTGAGAGTGGAGAAAATGTTTGTTGGAAATGTTTCGTAAGTGAGTTGTGTCAGGAATGAGAGAATGAAGTGACTGATATTATGGATATATAAACTGGATTGACAAAGTGTTATCGAGAATATAGTGGAAGCAGTGAATGATAGTGCACGAAATACAAATGAAAATTTGAAGGAAGTAGTTGAAGTAATAATGTGGATGATGAGATGCTAGCGCAAAAAGAAATTATGTGCTTACACGGACTCCTTCACAGGACAAAATGTGAGCTCAAGCAAATGGAGAAATGATTGGTGTGGGATACAGAAGGATGGAGAATGAAAGAAAGAGTGCACAGGAAAAGCTTAAAAGTATGAAAAACTGGGAGAAAAGATATAGTATTGTATAGGGATTCAATGATAAGAGATATACTTATTGAGAAAGTGATGAAAGCATGTTTTCCAGGTGCAAAGATAAAGGATGTTAGTGAAGCTTTAAGTTTGCAGAAGAAAGAGGTGAAAGAATTAATTGTTTTGGCAGGCACAAATTATTTGAAAGGTGAGAAATATGCAATGAGAGAAGATATGAAAGATTTTTAGAAAAAGCAAAAATGAGAGAAAGAAAGTATTATGAATCTGCTGCCTCAGTATAATAGGACAGAAATGAGAAGAAGGGCCATTGCCAATGGAGAAGGGAAGATTTATGAGGAGTCATTGAGAAGATTGTGCAGGAGGAATGGTTGCAGATTATAGATGTGCAAAGTGAATTTGATGAACATAAGGACCTTTATATGCCTAATGGACTGCACTTAAATAGTTTTGGAGTTAGGTGCTTGGAGAAAGTGTTGCTTAGTGAGAATTTGAAAGTGGAAACCAGGAAAACTATAGATAGGGAGAAGCAATCAAGCATTTGTCTAGCCACCCCTGGGATAGATAAATGTGAGTGCAGGAAAGATTTATGATGAGCTTGGTGCAGTTACCCAGGCTTCGAATCTGAATGGGCAGGTAATGATATTATGTAAGGGCAACTGTGGGCCAAAGGGGATGTTGAAATACATGCACACAAATGCTTAAAATATCAGAAATAAAATAGAGGAGTTTTTAGCATTGATCAGCTCAACTTGGCCAAAAATTATTGGCATCAGCGAGATCTGGTTGTCAGAGAATGATCTAGTTACAGGGATACAATGTAATGGATATTGAATTTTCAGAAAAAATAGAAGAAATTGAGCAGCAGGAGGTATGTTATTAATGAGAGCTGAAGAACTTCAACAAACAAAAATAGAAGTTTAGGAAGATGGTAGATCTGATGGAAATGTTAGAGGCTATCTAGTGTGAGATAGAGGCCAATAGGACAAAATGTATTGTTGATTGTTGCTATAGACTTGGGAATCCAGAAGAAATTGTGGATGACATGCATTAGCAGATTAGTACAATGAGTGTAAGCCAAGCAATTATCACGGGAGACCAACTATGGTGATATAGATTGGAAGGAGGAAAGGGCACATGGCAGAATGGAAATGTAATTTATACAGTTACTGAGGGATAGTTACCTGAAACAGCATCTGATGAAGGAACCACAGGTTTGAGATTGTTAGATCTAGTAATAGTATCAGAAGATCAATCTATTATTGTAGTAGCAATGCTACCTCCTATTGGAGAAAGTGACCATGCAGTCTTGTCCTGAGTGCTCAACATTTGGAAATTTCAGTCAAGAAAGTTCTAATATGGAACTACAGAGCTGGCAATTAGACAATAGAAGTCAACTTGTAGCAGTGCCAATGCATAAGAAACTACATGGAATGAATGCCATTAGTACATGGGAAGTGGTTGAGCGATGCAGTATCAGAGTGCTTACCCAGAGTTAGGAGGATAAACCAAGTTGGGAATAAGTGGATGACTAACAATATAAGGGCAGGAGCTGCAAGAAAAGAAAGCATTGCGGAAGGAATATAAATAACAAGGTGATTATCATGCCAATGAGCAGTATAAAGCACAAGCAAGAAGGGTAACTAGTATGGTAAGGAAGGCTAAATTATATTTTGAGAGAAAATTAGCTAAGCAGCCAAATTAAATCCAAAAGATTTTTTTATGATATGTAGCAAGTAAAAGCATGAATGATTATGGAAAATTGGAAAATTAACTTTACTCGGTGCCAATGGTAGGAAAGTGACAGAAGCAGAAGAAATAGTTCAGTTATTAAGTGATCACTTTGCAAAGGTATATCATCCAGGTGACTTTCTTTGCAGTTACTGATGTAAACATTGAAGTCGATGAACTGGAGGTACTCAGTATATTGAAAAATATCAATGTGAATACAGCATTGAGGCCTGGACAGTATGTCTGCTCGTGTGCTATGACAATGTGCAAGTGAACCATCAATGCATCTGAAGAAGTTGTTTAATCTAAGTCTCAGCTCTGGCAAGGTTCCAAGAGAGTGGAAAGAGAGTAAGATACTTCCATTACATAAAGGTGACTTCAAGACAGAAGTAGCAAATTATAGGCCAGTTAGTATCTCTGGAGTGATGGTTAAAGTATTTGAAAAGTTGATTAAAAGTAAAATCCAGGAATGGATAGATAGAAATATGATACTTTATAGGGGGAAGCATGGCTTTGTAAAAGGTAGGTCCTACTTCAGCAATTTATTCCCATTTTATAATAAGGTGTTCCAACAAGCTTAGTATCAAATGGTGGAATTATCGATGCTATTTTGGATGAACATTTCCCATCGAAATATTTGTAGTATACACATAGTGAGGAAACCAAGTGTCTGTGCAAAAGTGGGGGGAGTAAGGTGGTAAGAGATCGGTCATTAACAAGCCTAATTGTTCTCCTCTGTATTGAGTCAAGCATTTTGAGGGAGCTTTTAGGGGCCCTGCCCCATATATGAGAGCAGTATTCAATAGCTGGGCAGATTTGCGATTTGATATAAAGTTAACTTACGTTTCGCTGAAGATATCAATCTTCTGGCAGAAAGTGAAGAAGAATTACAAGAGATAACCAGCCATGTTTTCGGAACATTAAAAAAATATGGATTATACATAAACCTACAAAAAATAAAAACAATGATAACCTCAAAATCAGACATTGAATTCTTAAAGATACAAATTGGCAATAAGCAAATTGAGAATGTACAGAAGTTCACTTATCTAGGAAGCACGTTGAGTCAAGATGGTCGTTCAAAAACTGACGTTAAATACCGAATTGCTAAGGCAACCGTGGCCCTACAGAAGTTAAAACCATTTTGGGGAGATAACAGAATAGCAATCACAACCAGACTAAGACTAATTGACACCTTGGTGAATTCTGTCCTTTTGTATGGTTGTGAGGCCTGGACTTTATTGAAGGAAGATGAGAGGAGACTCCTGTCTTTCGAAATGAAAACTTACAGAAGACTTTTGAGAATTCCCTATACCGCTCACGAAAACCAATGAAAATATCCGAAAACTGATTGACTCAATAGATGGGAGAAAAAGGGAAAATATTCTGACAGTCATCAGAAGAAGACAGATGAAATGGTTTGGACATGGGGAGAGTAATGGCATTCCAAAGCAAACCCTAGAAGGAATCATACCGGGATCAAGGGTTAGGGGCTGACCTCGATTAAAATGGACTGATAACATCAAAAAATGGACAAATTCCTCCCTTTCTCAACTGACATCAAGAACAAGAGACCGAAACAACTGGAGGAGGCTAGCAAAGAGTATCACCTACCAGCCATGAATGACCCAACGGTTCATTTAGAACTATGGGAGAAGAAGAAGAAGATAAAGTTAACAGCTGTTCAGAGGAGAAGTAATGTCTTTAGTGAAAGAGAAATCCTAGTTTTTAAGAATCTGAGGATGCAATGGTTGTGATGTGTTTATGCCAAGAGAGGCTTGATGTCAGGATAATTCCAAGAAGAGAAATTTCAAATTGTCTGGAAATTTGGGTGTTGTCAAAAATAATATGGAAGAAAATGGTTCTTTTTTATGAGAGAGAAGACAGAACTGGGTTTTATTAGCATTGAAGTTGATTGAAGGAGATCAGAATTGAGGGAGATGGTGGTTGATGTTCTGTAGGTTGAGGTGAGTTGTGTAGAGTGAGGTTTATCAAATGAAAGGGAGGAGTGCAATGTGCTGTCATCTGTAAACCTGTGTATTGGGTTTGAGGACAACTGAAGTAGGTCATTGATATATAGCAGGAAGAGAGTTTGTGAGAGGACAGAACCTTTTGGAATCCCAGCATTAGTTGAATGGTGGGAAAATAAGGAACCATCCACCACCACACAGTGAGCATCCAGACAAAAAGCTGGCAATCCAACTACAGAAGTCATGGGACAGACTAAACAATGGTAAATGTGACAGCAGAATTGGAGAAAGGAAATGGCTACGCCATGATACTGCTAGACTTTACAAAGGCACTTGACAGATATCTCATGGAAAACTATTTCACAAGTTGGAACAAATGGATATGAGGGTGGGGGCTGATAGACAGACATTCGAGAGTAGTGTATGGTGGAGTGGAATCAAAGCAAATGAGAGTGACTAGGTGGAGCAATAAATGTGACAGCAGAATTGGAGAAAGGAAAGGGCTACGCCATGATACTGCTAGACTTTACAAAGGCACTTGACAGATATCTCATGGAAAACTATTTCACAAGTTGGAACAAATGGATATGAGGCTGGTGGCATGGATGAGGGTGGGGGCTGATAGACAGACATTCGAGAGTAGTGTATGGTGGAGTGGAATCAAAGCAAATGAGAGTGACTAGGTGGAGCACCCCAGTGCTCTGTAGTAGGACCACTACTCTATAATTTGTATATTAATGATATAGCAGATGATTTGAAGGGGAACATTCAATTGTTTGCTAATGATGCAAAACTAAGGAGGGCAATAGTTGATAAATGTGATGTAGATATCTTACAATATGATTTAAATAAATTGGCAGTGTGGGCAAAAGACAATGGTTGTCAATTCAGTGTTATAAAATGTAAGGTAATGCACTTTGAGATGAAAAGATCACACATCATATCATATCAATATGATGGTACTAGTTTACAGGAAATTGATGAGACTAGGGATTTGGGGGTTGAGATTTGAAATTCAGGAGACATATTGCAAGTGTTGACAAAATAGCTCAGAGGATTACTTGGATGCTGAAGAGCAAGTAAAGATAAGAAGGGTATTATCCCTCTTTATAAGGCTATCTTTATTCAGCCACATGTTGACTGCTGTGCATAGATTTGGTCAATTGTGTTTCTTGAGGATCGGAAGGTAGTGGAGAGGATTCAGAGACTCGTGACCAAGCTGGTGACAGGTGTGTGGAATGTTCCCTATGAAGACAGATCGAAGATGTGTTGGTTGCAGAGTTTAGCTGACAGGCAGAGGAGGGGGATATAATAGAAGCTTATAAGTTACTAAAGGGATACTATAAGATTGACACAGAAGAAATTTTTCGATATATTGAGAGTAATGGAAAAACAAGGGTCACACTCTTGGAAGGTGTTGAAGAGTGTGGTTAGTAAGGGTGTGTGGACATTTTCTTAAGAAGATGTATGATATGTATTGTGTTAATGGTTAAAGTGGGTCTCCTGCAATGAGTCTTTTGATTCCATGGAGCACCCATATAAATAATAATGATAATAAAAGATGAATTCTGAATCTTGGTCCTCCTTAATCTCTAACACTTTAACCACAACTTCAAACACAGAGATTGGCATATAATTCCAAGTCTTAGT
Organism: Typopeltis vanoorti; assembly: GCF_054136105.1. Classification (NCBI taxonomy): domain Eukaryota; kingdom Metazoa; phylum Arthropoda; class Arachnida; order Uropygi; family Thelyphonidae; genus Typopeltis; species Typopeltis vanoorti. Next base: position 12,983,187 of record NC_143563.1, read on the forward strand.
CATATCACCACCCTATGGAGCATAATAATTTTGTCCTCTTTATAGTTTGGAACTTTGCCTAATTGAAGACTCATTTTTAAAAAGTACATGAAAGCTGTTATTAAATTTCTGGAACATGCTCTCAAAACATGCAGCGATATATCATCAGGTCACACTACTTTATTAACATCAAGTTTACTCATATACCTTCTGCTCAATCACTCACCATCAGTGCCTCCTTTCCTCTCTTCCCACTGCACTCAAGTTTGCATGGTGTCACATTCATGAGGATGAAATATTTAATATTTAAGATCTCATTTATATTAATTTAATTTAATATCATTTAATAACTCATCTATCCCCTGAGTAGCATTATCATTCTACTTTTTACCAATGATGAAATTTTTGCCAGATGCTACAGTAATAAACAGTAGAGGTGAGGGATACATTGTAAATATAAAGATCTATGGTGTACATTTATATGGGTATGTGTGTGTGTGTGTGGTAGGATTTTTACATTTCTAATTAAGGATTAAATTTTTTTCTAATGATTTTCACATGTTATTCAAGTATGTTTATATAGCTACTCTGCCTTTATTCAAAAAATTGAATTAATTTGTTAAATATTAGATGCATTTTTATTTTGTGACTTCCTATTTACTGAACACAGTACTTTCCTTTTAGGTTTATGCTGAGTTAAATCTCCAGATGCATCATAATAAAACAACAACAGACATGTTATTATTTCCCTGTGTTGCTAAAAGCAAAAAAGTAGATAACTTGATGAAAAGCCTAGATGTACAATTACCTCACAATTTTCACAAGTATATCTTGCTATTTGTTTATTAATTTTAAATTAATTGTACTTACTCATCAGAAAGCATCTACTTTCTTAAGGAATATTTACATTGAAAGTTTCTTTTTTCCTTTATTTGTTGAGCTCATATATTTTTATTTAACATGACATTCCACTCTTGATATTTCTCTTACATTGATAAACATAATTTTAAAGGTCTGCATATGTAAGTCTGTTTCACTCTATGAGTTCTTTATCAGTCAGGAAAACTAAAATGTAAAACATATTATTGTTATTTTTTAAATAATAATAATAATCTCAACTACTGAACATTCATGACATCACAGGAGATCTGTTCTGACTATGCCTGTCATATTTTTGTCAAAACTGCTGTATAAGTAATTCTTGTAGATAAGCTTATACATTGGTTAGATATACTTCTAATGTTTTTGGAAATAACAAAGCAAACTAAATTATTAAATATAAAAACTTTCATTAATAACTACCTATAATTCGGCAATGTTACATTGCTGTCTTCAGGGATCGCAGAACAATAATGATAGGTGCATGCAGGCACTCACACTAAAACTGCTGTATAAGTAATTCTTGTAGATAAGCTTATGCATTGGTTAGATATACTTCTAATGTTTTAGGAAATGACAAAGTAAACTAAATTATTAATTATAAAAACTTTAATTAATAACTTCCTATAATTCAGCAATGTTACATTGCTATCTTCAGGGATCACAAAACAATGATATGTGCATGTAGGCACTCACACTAAGCAAATGAGGCTGAAGAAAGGCAACTGAAGTTGGTCCTAGGGACCTAAAAGCTATCTCCTAGCAGACTAAATTGTCTTTGCCGTTGGGCTGACAATCTTAGAATGTAAGCTTCCCAAATTTGGAGCAGTATTATGCACCCAAATTTGTTTAGGTTTGGGAAGTTTTTCAGAGCTCAGGCTGATTCAAGGAATAATCTTTTGTACTTGTTGTGGTGTAATAAAATGGCCTTCTTCCACCGTATTCTGTGGTGGGTGTCCAACTCATAGTCAGCAAGTCCTGAGTGGCTATATTGGTAGACAATTACCTCACAATTTTCACAAGTATATCTTGCTCTTTGTTTAATTAAGGATTAAATTATGTAGTCCTTGTTTTTGGATATCCTGATATTGGCTGTCCTGCCTGTTTGGCCGTAGTAGGACAATTTGTAACTGCAGGGGACCTGGTATACTCCAGGTAGGTCTAGGGTAAAGTGGCTGATCTTTGGTGGAACAGATGAGAGATGCCAGTTTCTTATGTGGTTTGTAACTAGTTGTGAGGTCATATTTTCTTAGGATTTTTGTTAGTTTTTTGGATGTACCCCAAACATATGGAATGGTGATAGATTTAGAGTAATCTCTGGTATGAAAAGGGATGGGGATGTGGTTAACTGGTTTTAATATTTTTTTGGGATTGTATGCATTGGCTAAGAATGGTTAAGTTTAGTAGTTAGGCATTGCTATTTGAACTGATTAATTTTGCCTGGTTATGTAGGGTTTTTATAATCCCATATTGTTGGGGAAAGGGTGACTGCTGGTGAATGTATCTACTGTATGTGTAGGTTTTCTGTAAACAGAAAAAGCCAGGGATCCCATGAGGCTGGCATATACTCAGAGTGTCTAGGAAAGGGAGACTGTTGTTTTCCTTTTCCCAGGTAAACTGGATCCTGGGGTGTTGATTGTTTAAGTGTGTTGAGAAATTGTGGTGTATCCAGGCCATGCCACCAAATGGTGAACATAACATCCACATAGTGTAGCCAAACAGTGGGTTTATGTGGGGCAAAGTTTAAGGCTTTTTCTTCAAAGGTTTCTTAAGAAGTTTCCCAGGGATGGAGAGAGTGGAGAACCCATGGCTATCTCCTCCATCTGTTTGTCGAATTTTCCTTGCCAAACGAAATAGTCTGAGTTTATGGTGAACTGAAGTAAGGCTGAAATATCTTGAGGAAATTTGTCTTGGATGAGGTCTAAGGTATCTTTGAATGGGACATTGGTGAAGAAGGAAGAAATCAAAACTGCCCATTATGCCAGTGTGTTGGAGTGAGAGGTTTTCTGTACTGGCTTTAAAGTGGGGTGAGTTTTTTTATGTTTGAAGGTGTGTTGCACTTTGGATAAATGTTTGGTTAATTTGTATGTGGGGGAATCAATGCCATCCACAGTGGGAACATAATGTTACATTTTGCTTATGGATTTTTGGTAGTCCACATATCTGGGGGGGGGGTGTCTAGAGTTAAAAGGTTTTAGTCTGTTAGTCACTTCCACAGGACAAGAGGTAACTTCTTAAGGAACCTATGAAGTATTCTGGTTGGGGTGCTGGTGGGATCATATTCTATTGGGAGGGAGGTAGACCGATCTAAAAGTAAAGAAACAAGCTTACCTGTTTTGTGTAATCAGATTGGTTTAGAACCACAGTGGCATTTCCCTTATCCATTTTAGTAATTACTATTTTTCTGTTGTTTTTCATTTCTTGCAGAGCTTTGAATTCTTCTTTTGATTAATTGCTTTTTGGTGGTTTGGCTTGGATAAGAACACTGGTTACTTCCAGTTTGATATTGTTGGCAATATGGTTGGAAAGAATGTGGATGCCTCATTTTACCGTATCATTATTTCTTCTGTGGAGAAATAGTGAAATTGTGGCCATGTGCGAGTGCACTGATTGCTTCAGGCTTTAGGATAAGGGATGATAGGTTTGGAAGTTGAGATCCTTTTTAAACTTTCAAAATTTTGAATGTGCTGACGTATTCTTTGAAATTCTTTTTCTACTAAAGCATTCAAGACATCAGAAAGGATCATCCAAAAGTTGAAATTCAGAGTAGCAGCAAGCTCTACTTCTAATGCACAAGTAGCTTCATTGGTGTCAACCAAGAAAATGTGGGTGGTGGTAATCTGCTACCATAGAAGAGCAAAGTTAGTGCATCTGTATATGCAGAGAGCCTTCAGCAACATAAATCAGTTTTACACAGTTTGGGATCACATTATTATCTGGGCAGTGTTTTAGAAAGGCTAATCCATTTAGATGTCTTGAAATCTTCGGCTTTCACTTGCCATATCGACAGGCCTTGCATGTGATGGCATCTTCATGGATGCCATCACATGCAATTTCTAATTTTTTTAGGAAATGACAATGCAAACTAAATTATTAATTATAACTACCTATGTTTCAGAAATGTTACATTGCCATCTTCAGGAATCACAAACCAAAGATGTGTGTATGCAGGTACTCACACGCTAAGTCTTCAGCCTCATTTGCTTAGTGGGAGTGCCTGCATGCATGTATCAAACATACTTACTGTTACTGAAACAGAGGAATGACAAATACAAGAGGTTATATTCAGGCAACAATTATGAGGGAAAAGAGCAGTAGCTGTAGTATTCAGTACTAAACACGAAGGAGATATCTTCTTGAATGGCAGGTAATATCAAGGAAGGTGACGCAGGCAAATATCAAAATGGGGAATTGGACAATGAGGCTTATTTGTTCTTATTGTCCAAACAGAAGGTTCTACTAAGAAAGACTAATTAGCATAGAGAGAAGAAATAAGGAAAATCTCTTTGATTATGTTATTACTGATAGTGATGTCTTCATGCTGGTTTAATACACAGAGGATTTGAAATAGGAAGTGATCACCACTTTGTTTTGAGTAGGCTGAAACCCACTATTATCATTATTATTATCTGAGATCTCCGGGAAGTCAAGGATTCATTGAAAGAGGCTATACATCACCCAAACCAGCTGTCATACCTTCCCTTAAATTCCTCAGCATGTACTATTTCACTTACTCACTGCTTTGTGAAATATAGCTCTTGCCCCTTTCTTGACTATGAACAAACTTAACTTCCATGGATGCCCCGTGTTCTCTCCCCACCTTCCATATAACAAAAAATTTCATCAGACGATATCCAATAACACCCATTCAGAAGTTTGTAGACTTCTGTCATATCACTCCTCTTTCTCCTGTTAACCAGAGTCTGTAATCCACATATTTGCAATCTCCTCGTAATCTCAATCCCATAATTCTTCTTTGCATCCTTTCCACAGCTTCTTTATCCTCTTTGGAATCCAGGAGACCAAATCTGCACACAATAATCCAAGTGCAGTGTTATCAAGGCCTTATAAAGAGGCAAAATGACTTCCTTATCCTCACACTTCAAGATTCGCTTCAACATTACAATTATCCTCTGGAACTTTATTTGTGACTTTTGAACTTCAAATTCCTATCTGCCATTACACCAAGATCCCTAGCCTCATCAGCTTTTTGTAGCATAACCCTGCTAATATACACTCAATGGATAAAACATTAGGGATACTTGCCTAATAGCATGTCGGCCCTCCTCTAACACAAATAACAGCTTGTACTCATCAAGGCATTGACTCCACCAGATGCCATAGAGCTTCCTGAGGTAATTCCAGGCATGCCTGTTGCATTATTTTCCACATCTGTGCCTTAGACTTCTCAGATACATGGATCTGGTGCTTTGCTCTATGACATCCCAGAGAGAGAGAGAAAGAGAGATTTGATTGGATTTAAATCCAGGGACCTTAGGGACCACTGGATGGTCAAAACTCATGAGTGTTCCTCAAGTCATGCCTGGGTGGTTGCGGTCCGACAGGTTGTCCAGCTGAAACAGACCATCGGCTGCAGGATGCATGAAAGCCATGAAAGTGTGTAGGTGATTAGCCAGCAAAAATTTGGTAGCTTGCAGTGTTTAAGGATATAAAGCCACCACCACCACCACCTCCTTGAACAGAACCAACATGGCACGATGGGGCATAGCCTCATGCTGTCAACACCACACCACATCCACACTCTCCTATCAGGGTTCTCAAGGACAATCAAGGGTCTTCCACAAGTATACCATCAACAGATAATTCCAGTGCCCAGTGAGTAAGTGGTGGCCGACCACACGGCATTGATGACCTGGGTCGATGTAGACTGTTCAGGGTAGTACAGACAAACTGCAGGGCAACAGCAGCATTAGTTTCAATGTCGGAGGTCCAAGCAATGTGAGCATGAGAATGGTATGCGTATCCTGCATACTGTGGGCTATGGGAGCCGATGTCCTAATTGTGTACTGTTCAGATTTCATCACTAAGCATTGTGCCTCATCTGGTGTTGGGACCATCAAAACTGGACCTCTGCAGAGTGGACCAGAGTTATGTGGTCTGATGAATCCTGTTATCAGTTGTACCAAGCTGATAGGATATTCCCTGTGAAGATCGACACATTTACCCACGTTCGTGGATTACAATACACTGTTAAGAATCCCTAATGTCTGCCTGTTTACCATCTGTGTATGTTTCTCTCTGCACAGGGAATGCCAATGTCAACTTTCTATCACTCTTATCTCTAATGTTTTGTCCATTGAGTGTAATATGCTGCTGGGAAATTTCATCATGCTAAAGTGCATAACTTTTCACTTACCTGCTGGGTTATAGATCGGCTATCTAATATGTATCACAATTTGTGTAATGGGGAGCAATATCCTAGAAGAGAAAAGTCACTAGTGGTACACACTGCAAGAATCTGCTTTGAGGTCACTGCTGTTTAATGTATATGTTAATGATATTGTGAAAAGGTTTGAACGAGGATATGGTTTGCAGATGGTGCACTGGGAAGAACTATAAGGATTAGGACATGTTATGGCTTTAACAAGAGGACTTCAATAGACTGAGTGAATAGACAAATGTGTGCAGTTGTCAGTTTAATGTCACAGAGTGTGAGGTTTTAAATTTTAAGAAACAAAGACAGGATGCAGAGCTTATGATTTATGGAGATATCTTGGAGAAAGTGGAGAAAATAAGATATGTGAGGTAATGGTGAGTAAGAACCTAAAATTTTGGGGACATATTGCAAAAATTGTGAGGACTGCACAATGGATTATGATAATTACATGAAGGACTCTGACACTGGCATGTAGGAGTAAGATATTATAGACTACTGTTCACACATTTGGTCACTTGGTTTTCAAAAGGATGAAGAGATATTGGAAGGAATCCAGAGGTAATGATTGATTTAGATGGTTTCTTGTCTCTGAAATGTTGAGTATGAAGAAAGTTTGAGGAAATGTAGAGTCAAGCAGATAGGGGGGTACAATAAAGATATGTTGGTAAGGAGTTATTACCAGGTTAATGTAGAAGGTTTTTATAGGATGAGGGAAAACATCTAGAAGCTATATAAGAATGTTATGAGCAGTGGAGTGAGAAGCAGGTTTTTTACACTTAGGTACTGGACTAGAATGCATTACCTTAGAATGTGGCACATGTAAAGATGGTGAATGCATTGATGGGGATCCATCCCACAATGAGTTTTTTTTTTGACTCCACGGATGTGTAATAATAATAATAATATGCAGTGATATAGGAAATGATATAAGGGGAAATATTCAGTTAATTGCTAATGATGCAAAAGGTAGGAAAAGAAATTGTCATTGAAGATGATGTAGAAATTCTCAGAATAACTTAAATAGATTGCCGGTATATATAAATTATAATGTATTCCAGTTTAACATGGCAAAGTATAAGTTCTTTCACTTTGAGATGAGGAGAATCACAATCTTTGTATTACATTGATGGAACTGAACTGCAGGAAATTGATGAGGCCCAGAATTTGTAGGTGATTGTGAGCAGTGAGTTGAAGTTTAGAGAGCATATTGTGAAGGTAGCCAAAACAGCATATTAGATTATGTGGTTGTTGAAGAGCAAATTGACATGCAGGAATAGGGAGGTTGTTATTCTCCTTTACATAGCCACCTCTAGACATCTACTGCAAACCGGATTTCTGGATTTCATGGGGAAGAGAAAGTGTTGAAGAGTATCTAGAAGCAAGTGACCAAGATTGTAGGTTTATGGAATGTTCGCTATGATGACAGATTGAAGGTCTATGGACTTGAAAGACTAGTTGGTAAGCAAAAAGAGAAGATATGACAGAAACTTATACATGAATAAAGAGATTTTATAGGATTAGTTTTTCTTGTTTTTTTTCCTGGACATTCCCTCACACCCACAGAAACTTTAGTACCCATGAAAGGTTATCTCACTCATGATTATGCTATACTGCCTGAAAGAATTCTATATCTAGATTTCCTTCATAACATTGAGAGGAACCTATTCACCCTCTCAAGGGATTATGCTAATAAACTCTGACTAGAAGTCTCCTCAATACTATTCAGAACTAAACTTCTTTCCTCAAACTTATACCTAGCTAAAATTAATGCCCTAAAATCTTTGATAGATAATAACCAGCTCACCATAACCAAGCAGAGACAAAGGTAAAGCAGTAGTGATCATGGACACCACTAAGTACAACAGAAAAATTTCTTTTCTGTTACAAGATTAGTTCACTTACCTGGTGATTACTCAAAACCTTACTAATAGCCAAATCAACAAACTTAACTCCTTACTCAACAAAGTGATCAGTTGGGATGAAAACATTATCAAAAAATTGAAGATCCATTTTAGTAGAAGCCATACATTTCTATGACCTACCAAAAATCCATAAGGAAGGTGTCCCATCAGACCCATAGTTGCTTATCCAAATTCCTAGCTCATCTTTTAAGCTCTCATACTGGCCACACATAAGCTTCTGTGAAGAATTCTTCAGAATTTCTGACAAAAAAAAAAAAAAAAAAAAAACCCTAACCCTTCAGCCTATACATTTCATGGTGAGCTTTGATATCCAGTCCTTATTTACCAGTGTACCTCTGGCTGATTCTCAACTGTTACCGGAAGAGTTCCCTCCAGACATAGTCGAACTCTTTGCCTTTGTTATGCACATCCAATTCTACAAAGAGATTCAAGGAATTGATTTCTACTTAGAGCATCTTGCAGAATCCCTGTTCTCTTCGATACAATCCTAACCTTCCTTTTAGGTTCAATATGTTGATGATGTGTTTGCAATCTGGCCAGACTAGAAGTATCTCTGCCTACCTTTTTAACCAAAAATCAACAGCCTTTACCCATGCATCATCTTCACCATAGAACAAAGTAAAGGATAGAAAATTTGCATTCCTGGCCATCCTCCTTTCCCATATTCCAGAATACTTGCTACATCTGTTCACTGTAAACCTACCTTCACAGGCTGCTACATACAACAAGATTCAACACATCATCTATCTCAAAAAATATATTCATATCTTTGCTCAACAGAGCATGTTATCTGTTATCATCTCAAAGAAGTTTAAATGCATCCTGGACACTTACAGCTCATCCGCAAGAATCCTGAACCAGTACAGTGAGTCTTTATCCTTTACATTGCAATCATCTCCGAAATGATTGCAATGTAAGAAAAGATACAATTTAAAAAAGATCCTGAAAAGATATAATTTAGTTCCTACATTTTTTTCTATCAACAAAATCTCTTCTTGATTAAGTTAAGGGATATAACATCCCATATCGTTTCTTAGCCGAATAAGAAACTCAAAGAGTTTCGTGCCGAATATAGTAGAAACTATATAAAGTTCGGCGATTCTTGATTACTGTCCATGAAAGATAAACAAGCCATTCTGTTGAAAAATGACTACAAGAACACCAATCTTATATCAACAGCAACAGACCTGAAAAATTTAGCCTTGCTCAGCATGGAATGAACACTGACCACAATAGCCTATGATCCAATAACTTGCCTTTTACATCTGCACATATTTAGGATTGAGCAGTTATTTAAAGAGAGTGCTGAAGCACTTCTACACCACCAAAATTTAAATTGGAGTATTGAAAGTTTTTCCACTTGGTTATACTATAAATTAAATTTAAAATGCCAAGAAATTATATTATTGGTCTAATCTTTATCCAAGTGTAAGCAAACAAACTTTGCACCTGGAGTAATTTCAGGTCTGGGCAACTAGTATATAGAAGCAAATGACTTCACATCACTTGCCTTACTATCCCATAATGCAAGGGACGTATCCTTATGGACATATATAATGCTATGCATTATGGGAAGGGTCATTACTGAGACCGGTTTCGACCTTTATTTAGGTCTCATCAGTGGGAGCCAGATCCAGAAGTGATACCAAGGTTGAAGTAATACAGAAGTAAATTTCCATATGCAAGTAGCCCAAAGGTGCTGCACCTTATTAAAATACTCTGGATTAGAGACGTTTAAATTTTTTCTGCTTGGTCATCATCATCATCATCATCAAATTCCTGCCATGTACCCTCAAGGGGCGTACAGGATATGATACTACATGAAAAATTTACATCATTACTAACTTCATATCTACAATTTTCCTCCAAATTAGTCTGTACTTGTCAACACTACAGCATTATCAGATCTTATATTTCTATCATCTAAGGAACTTTGTACAGTATCAGTCCACCTATATCTTGGTCTTCCTCTGGGTCGTTTTCCTGCCAACCTGGCAGAGAACACTTGTTTTGCTAATCTTTCTTTGCCAATTCTGATTAAGTGACCATACTACCTTAGATTAGCTCTGCTAATGCATTCCTAGATGCTGACAATGTCAAGTTCTTTCCTAATATCCTCATTTTTAATATGATATTGCCATTGAAGCTATCTATTCACGCCTCTAATCTTTCTCAGGACTCTCATATCTGTGGTCTCTAGTCTTTGATCAAGTGTTTTACTTCTGACCCAGCTCTCAGATCCATAAGTTAAAACTGGTTTGAACACTGTCTTGTATACAGCTAATTTAGTGTTCCGACTAATTTCTCTCTTATTCCATATGAATTTATTCAATTGACTTCCTACCATACCAGCTTTGTTGATTCTATTGTTGATTCAATGAAAATAGGCAGAATTGTTGAAAATGTTAACTGCGTTATGAACGGAGAGCCTGTGGAACAAGCAAAACATTTCCATATTTAATTTACCATCTTCACTGAAAATCGTGCCTAAGTAGCTGAAATGTTTTGCTTGTTCCACAGGCTCTCCGTTCATAATGCAGTTGACATTTTCAACAATTCTGCCTATTTTCATTGTCTTTGTCCTTTTATTGCTGACCTTCATACCATATCTATTACAACAGTTATTCAATTTAGTCAAGGAATCTTGCAGACTTGTAGCTTATTTATTTAGAAGTGTAAAGCCATCTGCATAAAGCAAAGAGCTGAGATTAAGATCTTTAATTTTCATATCAGGTTTAATACCACTTTCCTTCATAATGTGATCCATATAGATAATGAAAAACAGAGGGGATAATGTACATCCTTGTCTCACACCAGATTTAACATTAACCCCCCAACTGGCTACATCTGTAGACGTCGAGCTAAATCTGGATACGAAGCTCTAAAACCCATTGATTAACATGGATAAGAAGTGCAATTTGGTGTCACTATTTCATCCACATTGACCGGTAGGGAGGTTTAATTGAAGGAGGTACTTCCTGTACTTCCTTCAATTCTAACTGCTGATGTACAACTTAAATAAAGACTAAGTATTGCTTGATATAATGCCCCATTGGCACCATATAACTGTAGCGTATTAAATAGCTTCTCTCTTAGCACCTTGTCATATGCTTTTCCAGATCGACAAAACTTAAATATAGATCTTTGTTATATTCCCATGCTTTCTCAACTATTTGTCGTAAAGTGAAGATCCGATCCTGACAGCCTCCATTTGGCCTGAATCCAGCTTGTTCTTCACCAAGCTTTTCTTCCACAATTCTTCTCAACTGTTTCTCAAGTATACTTATATAAATCTTGCCAGGAACACTCAGTAGGGAAATACCCCTGTAATTCTCACATTCAGTTTTATTTCCCTTTTTATATAATGGGTATTATGAGAGCTCTACTCCAATCATCGGGAATTCATCCCTCTGTCCAGGCTTTCTGAACTGTGCAGTGCAGCCACAGTAAGACTTTTATACCACCATACTTCAGCATTTCTAGTCGAATATCATCTACCCCTGCTGCCTTTCCACATTTCAAGCCTTTGATGGCTTTTTCTACTTCAAGTATGGATATGTATTATTGACTGTATGCTTGTTGAGTTTTTTTATTCCACTGTGCTATCACTTTTTGTTTCATTTAGCAATTTTTCCAAGTAATTACTCCATACTTCAAGGATATCTTTTTCTCCCGTTTTCATGTCACCTTTATCATCTCTAACTCCTTTTACAGCACTCTTTCCTCCATTTCTAAGCTTCTTCAACAACCTAAAGAATATCTTACCATCTTCTTGATATTTATTTTCTATGTTCTTGCCAAAGTCCTCCCATGACTTTTGCTTAGTTAGTTTTACACAGTGTTTAGCTTTCTTACATTTGTCTCTGTATTCTCTCAGAGCACAAGCTGACTTATTTGCCAGGAACTTTTGATATGCTTTCTTCTTTTTCTTCACTGCCTCTTTAACTTCCTATGTCCACCATGGAGTTCTGATTTTTCCATCCTTGCAGACAACCTCACCACATGCCTCTCTGGCTGAATCAATCAGGGTTTTCTTTGAGGCTTGCCACTGAATCTCCAAGGTTTGGTTGCTGTTCTCAAACTACAGTTCACATCTGAGAGCTGCTCAACTTTCATTCGCTTTAAACTTTCTTACGTGATATTCTTTTCAATATGAAATTCAATTTTATCCTGCTCAAGACTAAATAGTGATCACTTCCAATTTCAAATCCTCTGTACACTCTGGTGTCCTGCACCAGGGAGAAAACATCACAATCAACAATAACATAGTCAATGAAACTTTTCTCATTCCTTGCCTCTTCTCTCCATGTGAATTTGTACACATTTTTATGTTGGAACATGGTGTTAGTAACCAGTCCATGTCCTGAACAGAAATCCAACAGGTATTTGCTATTATTATTTGCTTTGCTCTTTTCTCCAAATTTTCCCAAAATATTTTTGTGTGTCTGACAATCATTTCCTACTCTGCTATTTAGATCTCGAACAAAAACCAGTTTTTCTTTGGGTCTGTGACTTTCTCTAAAGCTTCTAAAAAATTCCTCCACTTCTACCTTAGTAGAATCTTCTGTGGGACCATAGGCACAAATAAGTCTCATTGTCCAGTTCCCCATTCTCATATTTGCTCACATCACTCTACTTGAGACTGCCTGCCATTCAAGAATATTAGCCTCGTATTTTGTGTTGAATACTATGGCTACTCCTTCTTTTCCTTGATTGTCATTGCCTGAATATAACATTTTGTATTTATTGCTCAGAAAGATCTCACCAGTTTTTCTTTTTTGTTTCAGTCATCCCTATTATGTCGATCTGGTACTTATCTAATTCCTCAGCTAGCTCCATTTCTTTGCCATTCAGGCTTCTTATGTTGATAGTACTGATCTTTAACTATGGTGATGTTGAGTTGGGATATGTTTTCAGATTTGTTCCAGCAGCTGACTTTTCGCTGTTCACCCTGGTTCCCTGGTGAAAACAACGGGGGCCTTGTTTAACCTGGCGATGCCCCAGCCGGCATGAAATTTTGTCATGTTTACCATCATTTTGTATTTTGGTTTAAGCCTATAAGAATACAATTTGGTCAGCTAAATCCCAAATTGCCAGCCCAGCCTCGTTAGTTCAATATCCAGGTCGATACCCAACAGGGTGCACCACGAGAAGGTGAGGATTAGACATTAGGTCAGAAGACCTGGTCGGTTCTCTGCATTCCTTTAAAGGTTATGTGGAGGTCTCCTCTCAGTTATATAGCTTTGACCCTTAAGCACCCCTTCTACTTGGTTATACTATGAATTAAATATGCCAAGAAATTATATTCTTTGTTTAGTCCTTTATCCAAGTGTTAAGCAAACAAAGTTTGCACCTGAAGTAATAAATGCAAGCAATAGTGTGCCCTCTCTCCATATTTTTATTTTTGTTAATTCCTTTGTTATTTCTTTTAATATAATGCTGTGTTGGTCAGTTCATTATTTAAATTTAATTTTATTTCGAATCACTTAATTTTAATTTTGGCTTTAATTGTAATCTTATTTTATTTTGTAATCAACTTTTGGTGGCATCTGGCATGTGGCTCAGTTCTGTGAATAGGATTAACATTTTTTGTTCTATCTTTGCCTTGTGATTATGCTGATGCACTGATGGTGACTAGCTTGTTTTTTCTGATTGAAATATTTGCAATAAGAAAAATTATTATTTATTCTTGTGAATATGTGTGTATAATAAACTAAGTTTTATAGGATTGTTACCAAAGATTTTTTTAGTATGCAGCAGAAAAGGAGAGAACAGAGGGGTTACCCCTAGCAACGGGTAGCTAGTTGCTGGCAATTGGGTCAGGATGTTATTGTTCAGACTATATTTTAGTTTGGAGGATAGTGAATGGGTGGAGTGGATTTCAATGGTGAATGGTTTCATGGAAAGGTTGTGATATTGTGTGGATAATAGTTAGCGTAAGCCTCTTATGATAAGTCTTTGACTATATGGAGCATATAGTCAAATGTGACTATAAGCAGATATGACTATATCTGCCTAAGAAAATAGTAACATTACCAGATGCAGTACTTTCAAATCACAGCTCATCTTCATCTCATGTCATTTCAGGTAAGTATCTCCCTAAAGTCCATTTTCTTCCTCCCACCACATTTGTTCTTTCTCCTTCCATTTATGTCCTATAATTAATAACTGCTGGATGATCAATTATTGTTATTTCCCCTCTCCACCAGGAGACTTAAGTCCATTAAGGATGGCTATAGCATTAAGTCTTATCCTTAGCCACTTAAAAAAAAAAAAAAAAAAAAAAAAAGTGTGCCAGAATACTTTGAGGGGAAAACTGGAGTTAGCAGAGAAAAACCAACTCTAAATACCATTAGTTGTTCAGTATACTGGAAAACACTGCTGCAACACCTGAAAGTGATTAACTTCCTAAATTCTTGGTCTTGAATAAGTTGGCTTGCACGTTTTACTTTTCTAGTTTCCCTTGCATCCTCAAGCTCAACAATAGCAGTTTAGAAACTAACTTTCATAACTTGCCTCATTTAATCCCACTAGTAACCATACCTTCAGTGCTTTTAATGTCCATTAGAAATTTGGTTGACCAAACCTGAGAACCATAAGATTGGCATGATCAGATACTTGTATAAGAGTATTATAACTTCTTTTATCCTGCAAGTGAAAGTTCTTTTAATTAGACCAACAACATGCTTTTGCTTTACTATGCAACAGTCAGATCTGCATTAGTCCACACCTGGAAAAATTAAAGTATTGTCTGAGCACGTGGCATTATGCTTGGGAAGATATAGAGCTAGCAGCAGAAGGACAAATTAAATATGTTTTATTATCAATGATTATGTTAATTTCAGATATGAATAATTGAACTTATCATTTTGTACAAACTTGTACATTCTTTGAACCTTCTTATTCAAAATATTATCTGGTTTCAATGTTAGAAATTATTATTATTATTACAGGCAACTCCAAGGAGTTCTTAGACTCATCAAGGGAGGCCCTAAACATCATGTCAAGAACAACTATTCAACATTCACACAGTATCTATCATACTTTGCTTTGAACTCATTCACAGTCATGGCACCCACAACAGACTCTGGCAGCTTATTCCCCACATTCACTACTCTCCGAGTAAAAAACCTAACTCTGACAACCCTGCTAACCACACTCTTGCCCAGCTTCCATGTATGGCCCCTAGTCCTCCTACCACCAGTCCTGTTCTCAAAAATATCCTCTGAATTAATCTTATAGAAACCCTTCAGTATTTTGAATGTCTCGATCATATCACCCCTTTTCTGCCTATCAACCAATTTCTGCAACCCACAAATCTTCAACCTGTTCACATAAGGTTCATTCCATAGACCTGCTATCATCTTGGTCACTCGCCTTTGGATTCTCTCCACCTCCTCCCCATCAAGAAGAAATAGTCACAGTAGTCAAGATGGGTTCTTATCAAGGCTCAATACAGAGGAACAATAACTTGCTTGTTTCTGTTCATCAAAGTATTCTTCAGTAACCGAGTGATTTGATGAGCTGATTTAGCCACTTTTGCAATGTGCCCTCTAAACTTCAACTCTCTATCCAACAACAATCTTTTCACCCCAAAATGCATAACTTTACATTTTGCCACATTAATTGACATCCATTCTCCTTAGCCCAGTCCTCCAATCTATTGAAATCATCCTGCAAAATTTTGACATCAAGTGCATTCACTATTGCCCTACCCAACTTTGCATCATCAGCAAACAAATGAACAGTTCTCTCAGATCCTTTCCTAGATCGTTAATGAACAAATTAAATAGTAGTGGTCCAAGAACAGAACCCTGCGAGATATACCACTAGTTACAGGCTATCTTTTGGACTCTACTCCTGAATAAACTACTCTCTGATATCTCTCCATCAACCCACCCTCCTATCCATCTCACCAACCCTATATCCATCCCCATATGCTGCAGTTTACTGATTAGAATTCCATGTGGTATCCTGTCAAAGTCCTTAGCAAGGTCCAGCAGTTTCACTGTAAACCCATTACCCTTGTCCAGTTCAGCCGTCACTGTGTTGTTATAAAATGTGAGCAAGTTACTAAGGCATGATCTACCCTTCACAAAACCATGCTGTCCCCCATACAGTATCCCATTTTCATCTATCCATTCCTGTATTTTTCTCTTGACTACTTTCTCCAAAACCTTGACAATGACTCCTGATATGCTGATTGGTCGGTAATTTGCAACAGCAGTCTTGGAACCTCCTTTATGCAGTGGAACTATTTTCCCCTCTTTCCGCCCCCTCGGGACTATCCCAGACCCGAGACAAATTAAACAAAATGGTCAAGGGCACTGACATTTCTTTAGCAGCTTCATGTATGACCCGAGCTGGTATTATTATTATTATTATTATTATTATTATTATTATTACGTGTATCTCCATGGAGTAGTAGACTCATCGCGGGAGACCCAAACTAGCAAAACAATATCTGTCATATCTCTTCTTGAATTCATTTACAGACGAAGAACTCACAACTAAGTCAGGCAATGAGTTCCACTCATTCACCACCCTCCAGGCAAAAAACCTTGTTCTCACACCCTTGTTAGCCACACTTTTCTTTAATTTCCAGGGATGACCTCTTGTTCTTCCATCACTATCACACAATGGAAACATTTCCCCTGCATCAGTCCTATAAAAACCTTTCAGTAATTTAAATGTTTCTGTCATATCCTGCCAAACTCTGCAATCCACAATCTATCAATGTAGGGAGCATTTTTTACATCACTCACCAACTTAGTCACTCTTTTCTGAACCCTCTCCACTGCCTCCTCATCTCCAAGGTTTTGTAATAGACTATTCACCTTCACTTCATTCACCACAATTCCCATATAAGCTATTGGTTCCTTCATTCCTGCAATATCACCACCTGAATGATATACTCTTGCAAAATGCTCACTCAGTAATTCCACTATATCAACTGAATCAGTTACCTTCCTACCATCGGCATTCCTTAAAATCATTCTGCCATATGTATTTTTTCTTTTATCATTGTACTTTTGTTTTCTTGCTTTTTCAGTTTTGTAATATCCTAGATAGTTGTTGTGTTGTGCCATGAAAGAGAGAGAGAGAGAGAGAGCATGCACAAATACATGCTGTTTAGAAATAAGAAAATATGTAAATATATTTTTTCTTTTTTCAGTTTTATGTTTGATTATACAGAATATGAAGAAGATGAATCCTTGTTAAGTCTTTTCATTCATATGGTGAATGAACTTCTTGGAAGAAATACGTAAGCAATGATTTTTTTTTAGAACTGGACTCTTTTTTTTTTCTTTTTTCCATAATGACATTAATGAATATTAAATATATATATTTCATTTATTACTAACATTTTTAGCTAACTTCCTTATGAATTTATTATGATAATCTTCCCAGTTTTTGATTAAAGTTAGCAATGCTAAAATAAAAAAGAAGTCTCCTTATCTTTCTTATGAACCAATCCAGTTAATAACATCTTTGGTATATGACTTATCTTGCCTATTCAGCTAATATGTATTATTATTATTATTATTATTTGACCTCCATGGAGTCAGAGACTCATTGTGGGAAGTACACACTATTACACACAGTGCTCATCCAACCATGCTTTAAACTGATTCAATGTGTCTACACCCACAACACACTCAGGCAATGCATTCCACTCATCAGCACAATCCATGCAAAGAACCTACTCCTAACTCCTCTGCTCATACCCTCCTTATACAGTTTCCAGTGATGGCCTCTTATTCTACCCCTCTCCCATTCTATGAAAAATCAATCTAACAGATAAGCTTGGGTGTTGATGTTATTCATGACTTATTTTTCATGGTATTAACAACACCACAAACACTTTTATCAACAAAGATGTGTTAACGCTTATATTTCGCTGATTTTCAACTCAGCATCATCAGAGCACAACACACTTGTAAACGCGACAGTGAGTGAGTGAAAAAACAATATAATTGCAAAAGATCTAAAGTCCCATTTTTTGGCACCCTCTAATGAAAAAAAAAAAAAAAAGAGCAGTTATCCAGGAGTTTTTTCTTAGGATAACTGCCTCCCAAATTTTTGGCAAATTAATGCAACCATATTTGTTAAGGTTGGGAGAATTCTTCAAAGCCATTGCTGACTCAAAAAATAATCTTTCAGATCTATAACGACTCCTAAATAGCACATTCGTTTTCCTCCATCTAATCCTGTGTGAAGGAGTGTCCAAAGCGTGGTCTGCCAGTCCCGACTTGCCATAGTAATAGTAGCGAATGTATCTTTCATGTTCTTCCAGGCGGATGTTCACTGATCTTCCTGTTTGCCCATAATAGGCCAAGTCACAGTCACATGGAACTTCATACACTCCTGGGTGTGCTAAAGGGTGAAGTTTATCCTTAGGCGAGCGGATCAGAGTTACCAGCTAGACATGAGGTTTGAAAGTGGTGCGAAGGCCATGTTTCACCAATACTTTGGCTATCTTTTCCGATGTACCTCTGATATAGGGAATAGAAATGGTCATGTTGTATTCTTGTGTATTAGGGAAGGGCAGAGTAATGGGCCTATGTAGTATTTTATCTATTTTATAGGGATTGTAGCCGTTGGCTAAGAACGTATGTCGCAGGTATTGGAGTTCAGTGGTCAGAGCTGTATCGTTAGAACAAATGGCTCTGGCTCTGTGTGTAAGTGTTTTTAAAATGCCGTACTGTTGGACTGGATGATGATGTGATTGTTTATGTAGGTATCTTCCTGTGTGTGTGTGTAGGCTTTCTGTAAATAGAAAAAGATAGTGATCCATCTGAAAGGTGGGTGACTAATGTGTCAAGAAATGGTAAACAGTTATTTGATTCTTTTTCTACTGTGAAGTGAATTTTGGGGTGTTGGCTGTTTAGGTAGGTGACAAAAGCATCCAAAGTGTCTTGTCCATGAGGCCAGATGGCAAACACATCATCTACATAGCATAACCACACTTGTGGCTTGTATGTAGCTGTGGTAAGTACTTTGTTTTCAAAGTGTTCCATGTAAAAATTTGCTAACAGGGGAGAGAGGGGGGGGGACCCATAGCAGTACCATTAATCTGTTTGTAGAATTCCCCTCCCCCCCATGTAAAGTAACCTGCATTCATGGTAAATTGAAATAATTCAAAAATATCTGGGGGAAATTTAGACTTGATTAAATCAAGAGTGTCTATAAATGGTACATTGGTAAATAAGGAGGTGACATCGAAACTAACCATTATGTCTGAATCTTTTAGGATTAGATTTTTAACCAGTGTTTTGAAATGGATTGAATTTTTTACAAAAGTAGAGGAGTTGCTAGTAAGGGGGGGGGGCAAGCGACTTGGCTAAATGTTGGGCCAGTTTATATGTGGGACTATCTATGCTATCAACTATAGGGCATAGGGGAATATTAGTTTTGTGGATTTCTAGTAATCCATAAATACGGGCTGGTTTAACATGAATTCGTTTTAATTTCCTGATGATTTCTATTTGTCATGATGTCACTTTTTTCAGTAATTTTTGGACTTTTTTCTTTTGAGACATCGTAGGGTCTTGATGTATAATTTGATATGTGGAACTGTTACATATGAGATCTTGCATTTTTCTCTTATACTCATCTTTATTTTCTTTAAATTTATAATTCCTTATAATTCCACATAAATTCATTCCACCTTGCCACATGCCAATTCACCCCCTCTAAGTCTGATGCTACAATAACCACTCACACACATGGTATCTTAAAACAGTTGTCCTTCAACAACTCCAAAAATTCAATCCCCTTAGTAACATATGCTGCCTGCTCTGCTCAGTTTTTGCCATCATAGTTGAAGTCTCCATAATGATCACTTGGTTAACATCCACCAAACCAATCTGCCTAAACTTTTCCTGCTCATCACCATATATATGATTCCTATCCTGTAGCAGCATCCCACTAAATGTTTTGCCCTATTTCCATCCCCCCCCCTTCTGCCTTATACCATATTTTTGCAAACCCAGTAGGAGCATCTCTTATGATGAGTAACACTTCACCACCTTGATTACTACTCCTATCGAAATATGCTATACCATTCAATTTTGATCTCTTTCAGAATATACTTCTCAGTTAACCAAGTTTCACTGAGCACAGTGATGTCTTTATTGTAACATTTGTTCTATAGAGTTGTTATATCTGCTTTGGAGATTTTGTTGGATGATTGTTTTACTTTAAGAAAAATGGCCATTATCAATAATGAGGTCTCCTTAGTCCTGGAAAGCTTTTTTCTGCTGATGTTAAGAGTCATATATGATGAACATTATGTTTCGATAGCAAGTACACATTGTGAAATGATATTGCTCTGATTTATTATTTATTATTTTTACATGACATCTCCAAGGAGTCCAAAGACTCATCGAGGGAGGGCACCCACTCCACAATTTACCATCTCCACCTCAATCTACCAACAGGTGTAGCATGGAATGAGGAGTTAGCTGGAAAAGAGATCATTTCTGCTTGGGGGATATTCAAGAACTAACTATCTAGTAGAAGCAATGTCTAAGTATCTAGTAGAAGCAAGGGTCAGAAGATTAAATAAGGTAGGTGTGAAAATGGATGAATGAAGAAATTAAGCATGCGATATAGAGAAAAGAGGCATTATGGAGGCAGCATAAGAGAAGTGGTAATAATCTATTCCATGAGGATTACAAGAAACAGGTGGGGGGGGGAGGTGACTTGGTTGGTAAGGGTAACAAAAGTAAAATATGAGCAGCAGTTATCTAATGAAGTCAAAAAGAATTCTAGGGAATTCTTTCGATATGTATCCAGCAAAAAAAAATTATTATGGAAAGATGACATTGATTGGAGAAAATGGTATAAGGAAAACTACTGTGGAAGATATAGTAGAGATAGTGAGCAGTTCATAAAGGTCTTTATGACATCATGGAGAAATTAATAGCAGTTGATGGTGAGGAGAGACTGACTGTAAGTGACCAAGAGGTGTATGGAGAATTAAGCAAATTTGATGTTAATAAGGCTATGGTGTTTGATAATATATCACTACATATTCTGAAGGAATGTGCCAGGCAGTTGAAATTTGCCTTGACATATTTTTTTAACATGAGTCTTGCATTTGGTTGAGTTCCAAAGGAGTGGAAGTAGGGCAAGATTGTGCCACTTCATAAGGGAGGTGATAGAACTCAGGCATCAAATTATAGGCCTATCTGTGTGGCAGGTGTTTTGGTTAAGTTGTTGGAGAAGCTGGTGAACACTAGGATCCAGAATTGGGTTGACAACAATGGCATTATCTTTCAAGGACAGCATTGATTTTTCTAAAGGGAAGTATGATTTTGTAATCTACTTACTTATTACAATAAGATGACAGCTTCTTTGGACAGAGGAGAGGGATTCATAGTAGTATACTTAGATTTCACAAAAGCTTTTGATAGATTACCACATGATAAGTTGATAGTCAAACTAGAGTGTATTGGGTTGGATATTAAATTAGTGCATTAGTTTGGAGACTGGCTATCTGATAGGTATCAACAAGTTGTGTATGGTGAAGCAATATCCTGGAAGAGGAAAGTCACTAGTGGTGTGCCTCGGGGGGGGATCTGTTTTAAGACCATTGCTGTTTAACTTGTATATTAATGTAATTGGTGAAGATTTGGATGGGGATATTCAGTTGTTTGCAGATGATGCAAAGTTGGGATAAATTATGAAGAGTAGAGAAGATGTCGTGGCCTTACCAGAAGACTTGAATAAATTGAGTAAATGGGCATGGAAATAGGGATGTGAGTTCAATGTTGCAAAATGTAAGATATGAAATTTTGGGATACAAAGATGAGATGTAGAATTTATGCTTGGTGGGGATATATTGTCGGAGGCAGAGGAAATAAGGGATCTTGGGTTGATAGTGGATAAGGATCTGAAATTTAGGGGACACATTGCCAAAATTGTGAGGACAACACAAAGAATTCTGGGAATGATATAAAGGACACTGACTTGTAGAAGATCAGGTGAGAGCTAGAAGTCATCCCAGATGCTGTATAAGGAGGGTGTTAGCAGGGAGTGATAAGCAGGTTTTTTGCATGCAGAGTTGTGAATGATTGGAATGCTTTGCCTGAGTGTGTGGTGTCTGCAGAGAATTTGAGTGTGAGTTTAAGGCATGGTATGATGAGCTGCATGTATGACAAAAGGACCTCCTAGATGAGTCTTTGACTCCATGGTGTTTTGGGATAATAATAATAATGATGATGATGAATGCTCAGCAACACAACTATTTCTTTTGGTTCAGTCACCTTCCTACAATGGTTTAAAGTCATTTTTCCTCTTACTTGTTGTATAACAAAAAAACTCTTGGCCTGTTTGGCTATTTCTCTCTCATAATCTGATTTGACTTTCCTTATACAGATGAAAAGTACAAAGTGCAAGAAAGAAGGATAACTAGTACTTTGTACTTTTCATTTGTATGCTGATCACTTTTTTCTTTATATTTCCTCCACAATGTTTTCTTTTATTGCAGCTCTTGCTTTATAGCCATATTCATCCACTTAATTCCAACGGTTTATCCTCCTGACTTTTAGCATGCAGTCTGATACTGCTACTCTCAAGCAATCTCTGACCACTTGCCATGTACTATGGCCATCTTTCCTTGTAGCTTCTCAAGCCATATCACTCTTCCAAGATGATTCGTGAGGCTCTCATAATCACCAGCCTTATAGTTGAAGATAAACCTCTTGTTGACAGAGAAGTCCACATGTTTGGCAACTTTTCAAAACAAGACAGTATGGTCCCTCTTCGCAATTGGAGGCACAGGGTCTACTTTGGTAATTGATACATCTTCTGATGTTATTATCAGATCTAACATTCTCAAACTTCTTGTCCCCTCTATAACATGTTGTTTCATGTAATTATCCCTTAGCAGCTGCATAAATCCCACTTCGATCTTGCCATCCCCCCCGGTTTTCCTCCCTCCAGTTCGGCCTACACTCATCATGCTACCAATACATGGTATCTATATCTTCCTGCAGACCCTTGGTCTATAGCATCACCCAATAATGTATTTTGTCCTGTTTGCCCTATCTATCTCACACCAGATAGCCTCAAATGAAACTTCTCCCTCAGACCTAATATCTTCTTTAACTTCTAATTTTGTGGGTTGTAATTTTGCAGTTATCATCAGCAACACTCCATCTCTCCTGTCCTGTTCTTTCTATCCTCCTGAAAATGCAATACCCTTTGCATTCTATCCCTGTAACTATGTCATTTTCATTTAACCAGGTCTTGCTGATACCTGTAATTTTTGGCCAAGTTGAGCTTACCAATGCCAAAAACTCCTCATTCCTATTCCTGATACTTCTTGCATTCATGTACATGCATTTCAACATCTACCATATACTACTTATTTATGTACATTAGAAAGAAATAGACAATAGGACACAGCTGTAAAGCATTGAGAAATCTAAAAAGTGAAACAAACCTTCTATTCAAAAGCAGTGAATTATTATTATTATTATTATTATTTCGGGCAACTCCAAGGAGTCGACAGACTCATCGAGGGAGTCCCTAACATCAAGTCAAAAACAACTATTTCACATTCACACAGTATCTATCATACTTTGCCTTGAACTCATTCACGGTCATAGCACCCATAACAGACTCTGGCAGCTTATTCCACTCATTTACCACTCTCCACGTAAAAACCCTAGCTCTAACACCCTTGTTAACCACATTCTTGCCCAGCTTCCATGTATAGCCCCTAGTCCTCCCACCACCAGTCCTATTCTCAAAAATATCTTCTGTATTGATCTTATAGAAACCCTTCAGTAATTTGAATGTCTCAATCATATCACCCCTTTTCTGCCTATCAACCAATTTTTGCAACCCACAAATCTTCAATCTGTTCTCATAAGGTTCTTTCCACAGATCTTCCACCATCTTGGTCACTCATCTCTGGATCTTCTCCACCTCCTCCCCATCAAGAAGAAACCTAGGTGCCCATATCCGGGCACAGTAGTCCAGATGGGGCCTTATCAGGGCTCAATATAGAGGAACAATAACTTGTTTGTCTCTGCTTGTTAACGTATTTTTCAGTAACCAAGTGATTTGATGAGTTGATTTAACTACATTTGCAATGTGCCCCCTAAACTTCAACTCTCTATCCACCAAACACTCCCAAATCCCTGGCCTCATCAATCTCCTGGAGTACAGTTCCACCAATGTGATATACTGCTGCTAATCTCTTCACTCTAAAATGTATAACCTTACACTTTGCCACATTAAATTGACATCTATTTTCCCTAGCCCAGTCCTCCAAACTATCCAAATCATCCTGCAAAATTTTGACATCCTGTGCACTCACAATTGCTCTATCCAACTTTGCATCATCAGCAAACAAGTGAACACTTCCTCTCAGATCCTTTCCTATATCATTAATGAACAAATTGAAAAGTAGTGGTCCAAGAACAGAACCCTGCAGCACACCACTAGTCACAAGCCATCTTTTGGACTCCACTCCTGAACAAACCACTCTCTGGTATCTCTCCATCAACCATCCTCCTATCCATCTCACCAACCCTGTATCCATCCCCATCTGCTCCAGTTTACTGATTAGAGTTCCATGTGGTATCCTGTCAATGGCCATGGCAAGGTCCAGTAGAATCACTGTAAACCCATTACCCTTATCCAGTTCAGCCGTCACTGTGTTAAAAAATGTGAGCAAGTTACTCAGGCATGATCGACCCTTCACAAAACCATGCTGTCCCCGATACAGTATCCCATTTTCATGTATCCAATTCTGTATTCTTCTCTTGACTAGTTTCTCCAAGACCTTGGCAACGATTTTTGATATGCTAATCGGTCGGTAATTTACAACAGTAGTCTTGGAACCTCCTTTATGCAGTGGATCTATTTTCCCCTCTTTCCATCTCCTCAGGACTAACTCAGACCTGAGATTCAGATTAAACAAAATGGTCAAAGGTACTAACAATTCTTTAGCCGCTTCACGTACAACATGAGCTATTATACCATCCAATCCCACAGATGTATTGACATTGAGGTTTTGCAATAGACTACTCACCTCTACTTCATTCACCACAATTCCCATATAATCTTTGGTTCATTCAATTCTACAATGTCACCTGGATGATATACTCTTGAAAGTGCTCGCTCAGTAATTCAACTATGTCAACTGATTTGGTTACCTCCCTACCATCGGCATTCTTTAAAATCATTCTGCCATATACATTTTTCCTTTTACTTGCAACATATCGAAAAAAAAACTGTTTAGGATTTTCTTTAGCCTGCATGGCCAATGTTCTTTCATAATCCTTTTTTTTTTGCTCTTCTTACCACACTCGTTACCCTTCTGGCCTGGGTTTTATACTGCTCATGTGCCTGCCGGTCACCTTTCTCCTTAAATTCCCTCCATAGTTGTTTCTTTTTTTGCACCTCAAGCTTAATGGTGTTATTCATCCATTTAACTCCTACTTGATTTATTATTCGGACTCTAGGTATACAGTCAGCCATTGCTTCATGCAAACACTTTTTAACTGCCTCCCATGCACTGTCAACTTCTAGCCCTTGCAGTTGTACATGCCATCGCACTGCACCAATCAATCTCCTAGGCTTGTCATACTTACCAGCCCAATAATTCCACATGTACCCTGTCTTAATTGTAAATTTCACACCTTTAGTCACCTCCCAAGTCAAGATCCCCATGATCACTCTCATCAATTGGTCATAACGTGGTCATATTCGTTATAGCCAAATTCTCAGATGCAATTACTAGGTCAGGCACTCTCTGACCCGCTAGTATTATCCATTACATGCTGTCGCAGATAGTTATCCCTTAATAACCGCATAAAATCAAATCCTTCCTCCCATGTGCCCTCTCCTCCTTCCAATCAATGTTACCATAGTTGAAATCTCCCATAATAATTACCCTCCTTCCACTCATTTCTTCTATTTACTTATGCATACTATCTCCACCATCTATTCCATCACCTGGTCTATAGCAGCACCCAACTGTATATTTTGTTCTTCTAATTTCAATCTCACACCAAATAGCCTCAAATGTGCTCTTGTCTCTATCCTGCAGTTCCACTTCTATTTTCCTTGGCTGTAGCTCATCCTAATGAATGGCTTAGAAAAAAAAAAAACAACTGGCTCATTGACTGCAAAGGGAGGATATCTGTCCATAGTGTGACCGTTTGTTGATTAGCACTATGCTAGACCTAATTAGATGCCCTGAAAATTCCAATATCATTTGGATAAGCATCCAAAATTCGTAGAATCTATACAGATGACCATTGATTAAATAATAGGCATCAGGTGATGAAAAAGTTCACTGTTAATGACATTCTCCTTTATTTTAGAGAGGACTGAGGGATAGATAATGATTCAAGAGTTTTTTGCTGTCTTTTATCTCCTTTTTTTAGGAAATTGGCAAAATTCTTTTCGTATAGTAACACAGTGATCAGCATTCATTTTTAGACAATTGTTTCCACAATTGTCTAAAAATTTTATGATTTTATAGTAAAACTTTTATGATTTTATAGTAAAACTTCAGTTTAATATAAACTGAAATAATAACTCAACATTACAACCTTTATATCAAGGTCATTATCTAGAGTATACGCATATATACAAAGAAACAAGCTACATTCCAATCTACAGTATGCTAATGTCACACTAATTGGGTCAACCATTAACACTGCCAGCATGACCTCTGGTAAAAAAAAAAAAAAATAAATAAAAAAAAAAAAAAAAAACTTGTTACATCAAAACTAGAGTTCTATAATTTCTTAGAAATCATTAAGAGATAAATTAATCTATGGATTACTTACATATAAATTAGAACAAAAAACAGTACTTCTGGTGGCCAGTACAGGGTAAAATTATTCCTTAGAGTCAAGTGAATGTTTGCTGGAAAACTTGAAAGAAGTTCTGTGTGCTGAATGTGTGCCATCCATATTCTTGGAATTTTTATGCCACCAGTGTTATTTAGATTAGGATGGTTGATCAAAATTTCACAGGCTTCATTAAATTGGTATTCTTACCAGATTTTTGTATGATCTTGGAATTGGAAGAATTGGAAAAGGTGGAAAAACGTTTGACTAAAATTAGACACAATAAGAAAAAGGATTAAAACAAGACAGTCAGGAAAGTACTGAAGTGGGTAATCATAATATTAATAACAACAAGGTAAGCCAGTTAAAATCTAAGAAAAAAGAGGTGACATGGTATGGTGACTCAATCTTAAAATTTGAGCTTGTCCAGGGAGTCAGCACTTCTAGTTTCCCCAGGAGCAAAAATTAAAAATATGACAAATATAATTGAAAAGCAAAAAAGAAAGGTAAAAGAGATGGTGGTTCTGGTAGGTACTAATAATTTAAGATATGAAAGTCTGTTGGAAGAAGCGAGAAAGAAATGTGAGAGAATAAAAATTGTAGGATTGCTACCCAGATATGACAATACTGAGTTAAGGAGGAGGACAATGATAGTAAGTGATTTCATGTGCAGGCTGTGTAGAAGAAATGGATATGAGTTTTTAGATGTGTAGAGTGTGTTTGATGGCAGAAAAAAATTGTATAAGGCAGATGGCCTGCACTTGAATTTATTTGGCATCAGGAGTCTTTACTTCTTGGTACGAGACCTAATTCAGAGAGTCAGGGAAACTAGATCATCAAGGGAGAACGGGAAAAATGTGTGTGAAAGTTCAGTTATGGTATGCAAACATGATAAAGGTATGAATGTTTTTTGAACATTATTAGGTATGTGGTGAAGGAGTGGAAAAATATGCTTTGGGTTCAGAACTTTTAAGTATGTCTGGGGAGGGAAAAGAGAAAATTCTAGAACAAGACCAAATAGATTGCATATCAAATTATTAGAATAGGCTAGGCAGTAATTTATTATAGCTATACACAAATGGCAGGAGCATTAGAAACAAAGGGTGCTTTATTGAATACGATGTAGCCTAAGATTGTTGGCATTAGTGAAACCTGGCTATCAGAATCAGATGTGGTAAGTGGGATCGAGTGTAATGGGTATGCTATTTTTAGGAATGACAGAAGAGATAGGATAGGAGAAGTACTACTAATGATATCAGATGACTTAAGTCGAGTTAGGGTAGAAACACAAGAAAACCATGATGGTAACAATGTCTCATGCAGCAGTAAGTTTGAGTCTGGTGTGAAGTGGAGTTAACTGAATGAAATATATAGTGAGGTGTTGCTACAGAACCTGGCAGCTCAGTTGCAGCAGACAAAGAAATGCATCACAATTTAGCCTTATGGGTGCCAAACGAATGATCATTATGGGTGACTTTAATTTTCAAAACATTGATGGAGTAGAAGAGAAATCTCATGATAAGAAAGAATAGGAATTTATTGAATTGTTACGAGATAACTTTCTCAAGCAGCATGTGAAAGAAGGAACTCGAGGTCAAAGAGTGTTGGATTTGCTCATACCGTCAGAAAGGGTCTCTGTTAAGAATATGGCTATTTTACCACCAATGGTGGCAGTCATCTTGGGAAGTATCTAATTGTGTTGATGCTACAATTAAAACAGGTTACATGCTGAACTACAGAGCTGAAAATTATGATCAACTTAGGAGAATACTATCTTTAGTCCCATGGTATCAGTTAGGATGCATTCAGATACCACCTCATTTAAGCACTTTGAAAAAGTGCTTAAATGAGGCGGTATCTGAATGCATCCCTATTGTTCAAAGAATAAATAGGTTAGGAGTGAAATGGATGTGCAACCTATTAAGCAAGAAATCCACAAGAAGAAGATGATGTGGAAAGAATATTGTTAGAATAACAGTGAGAGGAGTTCTGAAATATATAAAGCTCAGACCAGAAAAGAAACGAGTATTGTGCGGAAAGCTAAATTGGAGTATGAAAAGAAATTAGCCATGCAGCTAAAGGCAATCCAAAAGAATTTTATTGTTATGCTGCAAGCAAAAGAAAGAATGAATGTGAAAGAATAACTTTATTTAATGCAGATGGTACTCAAGTGGCAGAAGCTAATCAGATTGTTCAGTTAATGAGTGCTCACTTTGCTAAGACATATCAACCAAGTATATGTAACACGGTGCACAATGCTACTGCTACATTGGATAAAGAGTTAGAGGTTCATACAAATGAGGTGGAAGAGCTGTTGCATAATCGGATAAGAATTTGTCTATAGGGGACAGATGGAATATCGGGACTTTTTCTAAAGGACTGCTGTTCAGCTAAATTGGCTAGGCCTTCCACATGTTTGTATAACTTGAGTCTCAGCTCAGGAATGATACCACAGGAATGGAAGGATGAATGATAGTTCCATTGTACAAGAGCGTTGCAAAAACTGATGTGTATAATTACTGACCATCAGTATCTTTGGTGTGTTAGTGAAGATTTTAGAGAAATTGGTAAGAATTCATATACAGAAAATAAAGAGAATGGATACACTATGATAATGTTGGTAACTTTACCATAGTGTATCCATTCTCAAAGAGAATGGATACACTATGATAACGATAAAGAGAATGGATACACTATGATAATGTTGGATTGTTCAAACGCATTTGATAGGATACCACATGAAAGCCTGTTGCATAAACTGGCGAAAATGGGATTGGAATATAAACTCTTGACTTGGATCAGGGGGATGGTTGAGAGATGGATATCGAAAAGTAGTATACAGTGGGTATGAATCTGCCAGATTTAAGGTGACCAGTGGTGTACCTCAGGATTAATTCCTTCGGCCATTACTATTATTTCTGTACATAAATGACATCAGGCAGGGTCTAACATCAGATGTGCAATTATTTGGCGATGATGTGAGAATATCCAGGGCAATCAAGAATGCAACTGATATTCAGCACTTATAAAATGTTTTGAATAGACTAGAAATTTGGGTAAACAAAAATGGCAAAATGGCTGTCAGTTTAATGTTAATAAGTGTAAAGTTATTCACTTTGGCATGATTAGAGTTACAGTGGCATATTATATTAGTGGGGTTATGTTACAAGAAACTGAGCCAAACTGAGATCTTGGTGTTGTGTATTGGTGGATAGGAATTTGAAATTCAAAGGTCATGTAGCATAAGTTGCAAATACAACTCAGAGGATAGGATAATTGCGATGTGGAAGCGAACCTTGACATGTAAGGATAAGGAAATCATTTTGCCTCTTTATAAGGCTTTGATGAGACTACCTGGATTATTATGCACAGATTTTGTCTTCCAGGTTCCAAGGGGATAAAGAAGCTGTGGAAAGGGTGCAAAGAAGAGTTACAAACATTGTATCCAGATTATGGGATTTAGATTATGAGGTCAGATTGCAAGTATGTGAATTGCAGACTCTGATTAACAGGGAAAAAGAGGAGTTATATGATAAAGGTCTATAAACTTTGAATGGGTGTTATAGGATATCATCTGATGAAATTTTTGTTATATGGAAGGTGGGGAGAGAACATCGTAATTGCTAGAGTCACCGGAGAATGTGGCAGGGAATTTGAGCTGTGCTGAAAAAAGTGCTCTTTAATCGGTGAATAGTCAGACTTCTGTTGAGATTTGTGCTATGTTGTTTTTCAGGAATACGAATGTCTTCCAGTGGTTAGTTGTTGCTGTATTGTGTATTATGGTTACTGGGAAGACGGGGTCGGAATCGGATGCATAATGGTGGAAGAGAAAATGAAGATAACATAAGTTTTCATGATTTAGTTTTATTTTATTTATATTTATACTTAAAGGTTTTGTTTGTGTTTGTTTGTACTTTTACTTATATAGTTATACTCCCTTATACTTATTTTGCGTTTAGTTGTAATAGTTCCTCAACACTATTTTGAATAATGGCGGCGGCTGCAGTCAAAATTGCAAATGGCATATCGGCAAGTCCTCCCCCATTTAAGGACTCCATTTTCCGTGATATCATACAGGATTTTGAAGCATGTGGGACTTATGTAATGTATGTGTCCCAGTGGTTGTATATGTGGCAGGTGAGAGAAGGGGAAATAGTATATGCGCAAAATGCAGGCAGTGGGAGGAACTTCGTGAGTTAGAGATGACTATAATTGACCTAATTGAGACTATAACTGACCTTGTTGAGTCAGAGGCAGGAGATTCTCCACGTAGAGAGATGAGTTGTGTGATAGAGGAGACGAGAATGGCGAGAGAAATATAAATAAAATAATGAGAGTGGGGAGTATGGAAAGGTTGAAGGACTATGAAGTCTTCGGAGATGGTCTCAATTAGGAGGATGAATGGCAAATAAGAGTGGCTGACTTGCAGAGAGAGAGATAGATGAGCTGAAAGAGCAGGTGGAATGTTTAAATTGAGATGAGAAGGGTGAAAGAAGAGATTAGGCGAATGGAAGAGATGAATGCAAGGCAAATCAGAGTAGGAGTGAGAGAGAGAGTTATGGGAAAATATAGAAGAGGAGAGAATAAGAATAGTAGAAGTGGGGAAATGAGAGAGAGGTATGTAAATGGTAGAAGAGAGGGAATGAGAGAGAGTTATGGGAATGATCGAAGAGGAGAGAATAGGAAGAGAGGGAATGAGAGGAGTTATGGGAATGATAGAAGAGGAGAGAATGGAAACAGTAGGAGAGAGGGAATGAGAAGAATGCGAGGAAGCACTGGAACCAGGGATAGAGTGATGTCAAGAAGCAGTAGGAGAGAAGAAGACTCAGAGAGGAAAGATAGTGTGCGTGTTGCCTAGGTATGATAGTGACGAGCTGAGCAGAAGAGAGAGCAATAATATTGAATATCATAATAGCTAGAATGTGTCAGAAGAGAGGATTGGAATATGTGGATGCTTGGAGGGCATTTGAGGACAGAAAGGAATTGTATTCGAGAGACCGCTTGCATTCGAATGAGAAAAGACGTAGGCATCTGGAGAGATTGCTGTTCTGAACGAGTCGGTGTGTCAATGCAGGGAAAATAGAATGCCCAGTGTGGATGGTAGCGGGGATGGCCTCTTGTGGGGATGGGAAAATAGAATGGGAGAGATGGGGGAACACATCACGTAACGCTGAGCCCAGTGGACTCTAGAGGGGATAATGCTGGGTATAAAAACAGTGGCATTTTTAAGCTTTATACTAATGCCAGGAGTATCTGGAATAAAGGAGAGGAATTGGTGGCGTTGATAGCATCAGCCTAGCCACAGATCATTGGGATCACTGAGACATGGTTGACAGAAGAGGATATAATAACAGGAATAGAAGTTGCTGGGTACAGCATTTTTTTTCAGTAGGATAGGAAGAGAAAGCTTGTTGGTGGAGTATTGCTTATGATAAGTGACGACTTATGTCCTCTAAGAGTGGAGGCTTTGGAAGTAAGTGATGACACTAATGATTTTGAAAGCATATGGTGTGAGGTAGAGGTGGGAAGGACAGGATATTTAGTGGGGTGTTGCTACAAACCAAGGAGCACAGAGGGTGGGGACCAGGAGATGTTTAGACAGTTGAGCTTGGCAAGTGCAAGAAGAATGATTGTTATAAGGAGATTTTAACTACAGCAGTAAAATTAGGGAAAGGAAGATGCATGTAGCAATAAGGGAATGGAATTTCTAGAATTCTTGAAAGACAAATGTCTTAGGCAACAAGTAATAGAGGGAACAAGAGGTTCAAGAGTTTTGGATTTGGTCATAGCATCAGAAGAGTTGATAATAACTGAGATGACATCTCTCCATCTGAGATGACCAGTTGGAGAGAGTGACCACGTGGTTTTGACTTGGAAGATAAATAGACATGCAGGAGTATCAAAGAGACGGAGATGTGTGTGGAATTATAAGGGAGGTGATTATAATAGTCTTAGACACCAACTTGGGGAAGTTTCATGGGGGGAGGAATTGGAAGGCCGGGATATCATTAGTGCTTGGGAAATTGTGAAGGAATATTTGTTAGCAGCAACAGTAAGCTGTATATGGGGTCAGATTGCAAAAACATCCTCAACGTATCTAAGCCAGACTGGGTTTTAAAGGAGAGGAATCTAGAGCATGTTGCTCAAAATGTTCCATATAAAAGTTAGCAATGGGGGGGGGGGGATAATGGCGAGCCCATGGCTGTGCCTTCTTTTTGTAGGTGGAAAGCATTTTGCCATACAAAATAACCAGAACATAATAAATGTGCAAAGAGTGCCTTGATATCTGGAGGGAATTTGTTCTGTAAAAGAAGGATCGTGTCTTTGATTGGGACATTCGTAAAGAGGGCAGAGACGTGAAAACTGACTAATAAATCATCTTAAATCCCCTTGTTCTAGCCCCTCTTCCAGTTTTATGAAAATTTCTTCCACGTTAAACTGAAAAAAAAAAAAAAAAACCTTTACCAACTTAAATGTCCCATTCATATCCCCCTCTCTTCCTTCTATTCACAAGGATTTGCAAACTGCATTCCCAATCTGTTTTCATATTCCACATCCCAAAGACCAGTTGCCACCTTGGTCTTCTCTAGATCATTTCCAGTATATCTTCATCACAATAAAAATCAGGAGGGACCAAATCTGTGCACAGTAATTCATATGAGGCTTCATACAGACCTTATACAATGGAAACAGATCTCTTTATTTCTGCATGCCAAGAGCCTATGCATAATTGCCATTATCCAATGTGACAACTTCACAATTTGTGCAATGTGACCTCTGCACTTCAAATCCTTGTCTATCACCACTCCAAGGTCTATTGTCTTGTAACCTCCTCCAAAATTTTCCCACCAAGTGTATACTTTTCATCCCATTGTTGTCTATCAAATTTCACAACCTTACACTTTGCAACATTGAATTGAAAGTTCCATACTGTTGCCCACTCACACAATCTATTCAAGTCCTCCTATAAGGCCACAACATCTACTGGATTTTTCATCAGTCTCCCCAGTTTTGCATCATCTGCAAACAGTTTTATATAACTAGTTAAACCCATTCCAATATCATTAATATACAAATTAAATAACAATGTCCGAAAACAGACCGCTATGATATGCCATTAGTGACTTTTCTCTTCTGGGATACTGTATCCCGGTGCACAACTTGAGAGCCAATTTACATCACTAATCTATCATCCAATCCCATTTATTTCAATTTAGTTACCAACTCACGGTGTGGTAATCTATTAAAAGCCTCTGCAGAATTGAAGTATGTCACTGTGTATGCATCCCCTTTGTGGAATATATTCATCACCTTGTTATAGTACGTAAGCAAGTTGGTAAAACATAACCTCCCTTTAACAAACCCATGCTGGCAAGCACAAAGAATAACTCTGTTATCAACCCACTTTTGTATCCTTTCTCTCACTAACCCCTCCAATACCTTAACTGCAACCACAGATATACAGATCAGGTTTGTATCTATAATTTGTAGCCTTAGCTTTATTCTGTTGTTCGAGTTCACCTTTCTAAACTTGAACAATTTTACCTTCCTACATCCCACTCCTTTGGAACATGTACTGTTTCAAGACTCTCTTGTTAAACAGGTAGGCCAAGGCTGTTGGAACATTCCATTAAGACATGTGATGATATATCATCAAGTCCTATTGGCTTATTGACATCGAGCTCGCTTAACTCCTCTTATACCTCTTGCTTGCTCACCATTATCTTCGCTAATTTCATTATCTACACTTGAGCTTCTGATATCACATTAAGGATGAAACACCTTGCTGAACTACTCACTGAATGCCTCAACTATGTTCTCAACTGCAGTTAATAATCTTCCACTTTCATCCATTAACATCATCTTACCATAATCATTCTTCTTTCTACTTGCCACATGGTGAAAGAATTCCCAAGGATTTTTCTTGGCTTGAATATATCAGGAATTTGATTATGATGATTTCATTATCTATATGGATCACATTATGAAGGAATGTGGTATTAAACCTGATATCAAAATTGGAGATGTTAATGTCAGCTCTTTGCTTTATGCGGATGATGTTATACTTCTAAATAAATCCGCTACAAGTCTGCAAGATTCTCTGACTAAATTGAATAGCTGTTGTAATAGATATGGTATGAAGGTCAGCAATAAAAAGACAAAGATAATGAAAATAGGCAGAATCATTGAAAATGTCAACTGTGTTGTGAATGGAGAACCTGTGGAACAAGTAAAACATTTCAGCTACTTAGGCACGATTTTTACTGAAGATGGTAAATTAAATATAGAAATAGACAACAGAATCAGCAAAGCTGGTATGGTGGGAAGTCAATTGAATAAATTCATATGGAATAAGAAAGAAATTAGTCGGAACACTAAATTAGCTGTATACAAGACAGTGTTCAAACCAGTTTTAACTTATGGATCTGAGAGCTGGGTCAGAAGTAAAACACTTGACCAAAGACTAGAGACTGCAGATATGAGAGTCCTGAGAAAGATTAGAGGCGTGAACAGATGGCATCAATGGCAATATCATATTAAAAATGAGGATATTAGGAAAGAACTTGACATTGTCAGCATCCAGGAATGTGTTGGCAGAGCTAATCTCAGGTGGTATGGTCACTTAAATAGAATGGGAGAGGAAAGATTAGCAAAACAAGTGTTCTCTGCCAGGTTGGCAGCAAAACGACCAAGTTATAGGTGGATTGATACGGTACAAAGTGCCTTAGACGATAGAAATATAAGATCTGATAATGTTGGAGTCTTGACAAGTAACAGACTGATTTTGAGGAAAATTGTAGATAGGAAGTTAGTAATGATGTAATTTTTTCATGTAGTACTGTCATATCCTGTACACCCCTTGAGGGTACATGGCAGGAATTTGATGATGATGATGATGATGATGATTTATATAGATTGTTAATATGGAAACAGACAACAGAATTATGCAATATAGTATGGTGGAGTGTTCAATATGAATGGAGAACCTATAGAACAAGGAAAACATTGCAGCTATTTAGGCACAATGTTTAGTGAAGATGGCAAATTAAATATGGAAACAAACAATAGAATTAGGCAAGCTAGTAGGTGACAGTTCAGTTGCAAGTCAACTGAACAAATTTATATGGAATAAGATTGAAATTAATTAGAACACTAAACTACCAGGATTCAAGACAGGGTTTATGCCAATTTTAACTTATGGATCTGAAATGGTTAGAAGTAAAACAGTTCATAAAAGCCTGCAGACTACATATATGAGCGTTATGAGAAAAAATGAGGGAGTGATCATTTGGTATTAATAGTATAATCATATTAAGACTGCTATTAGGAAGGATGACATTGTTAACATTCAAGAATGTGTGAGTGGTTCATATCTCAGTGGTAGAGTCACTTAAACAGAATGGGAGAAGAAAGATTTGCAAAACAGGTTTGATTCCAAGATGGAAAGAAAAAAAACCCAGAGAAAGACGTATGAGGAAAGATTGAGAAGATGTAATTTGCAGAGTCTGGTGGACAGGAGGAAAGAGGGGAGATATGATAAAGGCCTATAAGTTGGTAAGGGGTTGTTATAGGATCAATGGTGGAGAAGTTCTACAGAGGATAGTGGAAGATCAGGGGAGAACCAGAGGTCATCCCTGAAACTGTATAAAGAGGGTGTGAGTGGGGAGTGAGAGGCAGGTTTTTTTCATGCAGAGTTGTGAATGATTGGAATGCCTTGCCTGAGAGTGTGGTGTCTGCAAGGAGTTTGAATGTGTTTAAGATATGTTATGAAAAGATGTGTGTGTGTGTGATAAATGGACCTTCCAGATGAGTCTTTGACTCCATGAGGTCTTGGGGTAATAATAATAATAATAATAATAATAATAATAATAATAATATAGATGTAACTCTGGGTGGATTAAGACCCATAGAGACCCTAAGCACTTAAAAGATTTTGGTGCCCCATATATATGTAATTCAAAATATAAACAATAATAAACCATAAAATAAATTTTTATTTTTCACAATTAAACAAAACTTATAGTAAGATGGAAAATAATGTTTATTTTTGTATACTTCAACTTTATTTAGATTTGAAAAGTTTTCTCGACTTTTTTTAATTGCAAAGTCTTTGATCAGATCTTCAAAATTAATCTTACGTAACACATCTGCTTCTATACTTAGTAGAGATAAGGCATTTAACCTGCCTTGTTGCATAGTTGTTCTGATGGGATTTTTAATATACTTCCACTGAGAAAATGAAATTTTAACATTAATGGTCAGAAATGAAAAATGAAATTAAATTTTAACATTAATGGTCACAAATTGCTCAGCTGAGCAATTTGTGACCATTAATGTTAAAAATATACAAAAGGCATTGTCTACATTTGGAAAGGCACACTCAATATTGTCTTCTACAATTATTTTATAAAGTTCAGCATGACTGAATCTTGTTTTAACATTTTTTGCTGCACTGAACTTATGGCGCAATGAGTGAAACTGCTGAACCTCAGATGAGAAATTAGTATTCAAGTCCTCTGGGTAAGCATCAATCAGCTTTTGACAACACTGAGAATACCTTTCAATTTCAGTAGATGATGAAGTCACTGAAGTAGTATTATGTGGCACATCACTTAGAAAAGAAAACCTCTCTGATATTTCTTTGTATATCTCTCCTCTTCTTCTCATCTCAGTTTCAAGTTTGTCAACAATTGTGTAAAAGGTGGTGATACGAAATTTATCTCTGGCATTCAGATATACTTCTGGAGCATCTCCATCATTGGGTACCTTCTTTCTGATACGTTTGCAAGTTTGAGCTGCCTTGTAATCAACATCTGGTAGCACTTCCTTTGTAGCTGCTTCATATCTTTCAAATTCATTTCGTGAAGTGCACAACTGGTCAGCTAATGATCCATACAGATCTGCACATGTTTTTAAGTTGACAACCTCATTCTGTAGAACTTGGCTTACTCTATGAAAATTTTGCAAAATCTCATCCCAAAAATTCAACATAAAAACGAATTCTAGCTCTTGCATCTTATTTGCAATATTATCTGCTTTTCTTCTAGTGTCTCCCTTTTGTGACTGGTCTTCGGCTATACAGTCTAACGCTTCTAAAATTTGAAGGAAAGATTTCAAAATTGCTGCTGTTGCCATAGCATGTGCCTCCCATCTGGTATCAGAGAGCGATTTTAAGACATTTTCATTTCCAATACAACCTTTAAGAATTGTCCACCAGCTGGTTGAGGCTGAAAAAAAAGGTATAGAGCAACCGCACTGTAGAGAAGAAATTAACTGCCTCTTGACAACAGTCAACAGTATTTTGGCCTACTGAATTCAGTGAATGAGCTGCACAGGGGCACATATATAGCAAACTTGTTTGTTTCTAAAATTTTTTGCTGCATCCCATTATAATACCCAGACATGTTAGCAGTGTTGTCATAAGACTGACCCTACATTTTGAAAAGTTTAGCTGACAAACTTTACGTAAGTACTGCAACACCTGATTTGCCATTTCCTCACCAGTGTTGCTTTTCATTTCCAAAAAAGTTAAAAAGTGTTCAATCAACAATAAACACGTGGACATTTTGAGCCATCAGTTGAATTGCTTCTTCAAATTGTTTATTTGCTTCTGGAGCCTTTTATAAGACATAATTTATTAAAACAAGACCTAAAACACAGGAAAATAAAAAATAAAATGGGTACGTTAATTATAAAAAATTACCTCATTTGACGCAATGGTAGTGCCAGAAAGCATCATGAGTGATAATACGGTGTAAACGGTGTAAATGCACGTGGTTAGAGTTTTATTAGGCCTTCTACACTTCATTATTTATTGAAACAAAGTAGGTAACAGTTAGAAAAGATAAAAACAATGAAAAACTACTTAAAAGTTAATTTAAATTAAATTCATCATCTAACTAAAGCAGAAATTTTGTGGTACCCCCCCCCCTTTCCATGATGCCCTAAGCACGTACTTATTTTGCTTAATGGTCAATCCAGCCCTGGATGTACTGATAGAGTTAGAAGTGTCTTGGAAGAAAGAAATATAATATTTGAGAATATTGGAGTCCTGGTATATGACAGACTCATTTGGAGACAAACTGTTAATAGGAAGTTAATACTTTTCTTGTAGATTATAGTACTGTGTACAAGAAAATCCTAGGGAATATTTTAACTATGTGGCCATTAGGAGAAGAAATGATTGTGGAAGAATGACATTGTGGGATAAAAATGGGAATAGAGTGACTGATGCAGAGGACATAGTGAAATTGTTCAATGAACACTTTATTGGAATATTTCATCCAGGAGGAGTAAATTTTAATACTAGAGGGATAGGGCAGGTTTGAAGTGTAGAGGTGAAGGTGGAGAGTGCGTTCCAAATACTGAGTACTCTAGATGTCAGTAAAGCTGTGGGACTGGATGGTATTTCACCACAAGTTTTGAGAGAATGTGCTAAAGAACTGACAGCTCTTTTGACCTGGCTTTTCAATTAAAGTCTGGCTACTGGAAAGGTGCCCAGAGAATGGAGGGAAGGTAAGATAGTGTCATTGCATAAGGGCAGAAGCAGACTGGAAGTTTTCAATTAAAGTCTGGCTACTGGAAAGGTGCCCAGAGAATGGAGGGAAGGTAAGATAGTGTCATTGCATAAGGGCAGAAGCAGACTGGAAGTGTCTAATTATAGGCCAGTTTGTGTCATCAGTAGTTGTTAAGATCTTGGAGAAACTAGTGAGGGACTGTATATAGTGGTGTTCAACCTTTTTTACTACACGAGCTACTTTTCTGTAAAAAGTTATTCGGCGATCTACTCTCTTATATATAAGTTATTCGGCGATCTACTCTCTTATATAGATCATGTTCCTCCCAACCTGATATCTGATTATGCACAAATAAACAACTAAAAAAATACACAACTAAGAACTTTATTTGTGCATTTAAAAATTTATTTATCACTTTTATTTATTTTAATACAACAAAAAAAAAAATATATATATTGGAATAAAATATTTATTTCTCTATTTTGGAAAACCAAAGTTAGAAAAAAAAAACAACAGACTGATTACAAACTCACAAGTTACAGGAAATGCTGGTTGATTAAAAAAAAAAGAAGTTAATGTGAAATTTGGCATTGTTTGGACCTCTCAATATTTTCATGGTCATGTTGATATGAAGACGTGACCAATCGCAGACAATCATCCAAATGATCATTTGTAATTTGGTTTCTTAATTGATTTTTTATGACGGTCATATTTGAAAAAGCGGATTCTCGCAAATATGTCGATCTGAAACACGACAGAATTTTTCTCACAATATCAGTTAATATCGGGAATTTTCATGTACATACTTTATATCAAACAGCCCACTAATTTTATTTCAAATTTCTGTGATGTTCAAGTTTTCTTGAAATGGATTATTGATAAAAGATACAATCATTTCGGTTTTATTAAAATCTTTAAATCTTGAATTTATTTCTTCCTCAACTAATTCTATTTCACGAATAAATTCTTTTAAATCATAGTGAAGCATTTCTTGATTTTGTTCAAAAAATTTTAATGAATATGGGAGATGTCTAAATTGACGGTCATTTATATTTTTCTTTAATAAAAGTAAGTATTGTTGGAAAGTTTTTATTAAACTTAACATGTCGATTAAATTTTTATCTCTACTTTGTAACTCTAAATTTAAATTGCTTAATTTTGTACAGAAATCTACTAAAAACGATAAGTGTAACAACCATCTTTTATCACTCAATTGTCGATAAATATCTCTTTTTTCATCAAGAAAGTTTTTTATATCGTTAATCAATACAAGAAATCTTTCTAAAAATTGACTTGTGCTGAGCCAGCGAACATTATCGTACAACAGAAGTTCCCTATCATCATCATCATCTGCCTGTAATTTAAATAACTGCCATTGCAGGGCTTTTCCTTGAACAGAATTTACAATTTTAAATGTAATATCCATTTTAAATCAATTTTAAATGTAATAATGTAAGATTACCAAAACAAGCCTTAAAGTACAAGCCATTAGGAAAAAGAAAACCAGGATGTCCTCTTAAACGATTCAACGATGACTTCTAAGGCCGGAACAGGCCATGCTAGGCCTAAATCCTTGATACGCATGATGATGATGTTTTTACATAATGAAATGAAGCCTGATTTATTACCTATCATTGCAGGAGCACCATCAGTAGTAATAGACACGAGTTTAAAAAGCGGAAGTTTGTGTTGTTTCACAAATTCATCAAATGCCGAAAAAATGTCTTCTCCCCCTAGTCCTTTCCAATAATTGTATAACTTTCAAAAGTTCTTCTTTACTTGAATAATCTTAAAATACTATGCGAATAAATACCATTAACTGAGCAATATCAATAAAGTCATTTGATTCATCAAATTCTAATGAAAACGCAACAGACTGGTGAATGTCTGACATTAACCTGGCATGGAAACTTTTCTCCGGCAATTGGAACTCTTGCTTTTGGCAATTTGAAACCTTGTGTGCGGCTTAGAAGTAGTCTCTCTCTAGCAACGTCTTGAACCGAGAAGCTGCTTTCTGGAAGTGGGGAAACTCCTCTCTCAAGCAACGTGGATGTGGGCAGTCTCTCTGATGGCGACTCTGGACTGAGCGGCCTCCTCTCTGACAGCAATTCTGGAACCAGGACCCCTTCTGCTTGCTTCAGTCCCTTTTTATTAGACCTCCTCTGAGACCTTGCAAGTTTGGCAACCCCCAAAAGAATCAGTATGAGTCTTTCATCTTAAGTTTCAAGTTCAGTACACCTTTTGTTCTCCTCCGCTTTCTTTTGATTGTAAGTTGCCGGCCATCAGAAAGTTTTTTGAACTCTTTCTGACTGAATTCGGAGATGTTTACACTTAGAGCCTACAAGCCTTTCTCATACATATAAGTTTCAATAACAATCTTTTTAATTCCACCATGTACAGCTTCGGTGACAAAAACATTGCCTTTTTTTTAACATTAACATATTCTTATTAAAGCAGTACATACAGTTAGCTTCAAAAGAGTTATTTACAAAAACATCTAATACAAGCTATACCGAGACAAACAAAGTTTATTTTTTTACAATATTCACATGGGACTTAACCTAAGTAAAAAATTGATGTAATGTGCTTTGGAATATTTAATATTTAAGCTACAATCGAGTTTTTATACTTTGCTTATAATTGTATTCACTCAGCTCGCTCTTTGACTTCCACTGATCTAAATTAATTCATTTACTCGGACTTATAAGAAAATTATAGCCATTTAAGAACTCAGTTATAAGCAATATCATAAGGGACTTTGTGGCATGCAGTACTCGTGGCATGTATGCATCTTGGGAATTAAATATGTGGCTTGTTAAAGAGAGCGTATGTGCGCAAAATGCAGGCAGTTGGAGGAAATAAGTACATTAGAAATATCGATATCCGACTTTGTTGCTCCAGGAACGGGGAATGAATGTAGGAAGACAAGTAGTGTGATAGGAGAGAATGAAAAAAAGATATATATGAATGAGAAAATAATAGTTGATAGTGTGGAAGGTGTGAGTGACTGTGAAAGTTTAGGAGATGGTTTTGTATGGGAGAGTGAATTTAGATTAAGAGTGACTGACCTGCAGAGGGAGATAGATGAGTTGAAAGAGGAGGTGGAATGTCTTGTGAATGAGAGCAGAAGTATGAAAGATAAGATTAGGAGAATGGAAGAGATAAATGCAAGGCGAATCAGAGTAGGAGAGAGAGAGAATTTAGGGAGTATGAGTCAGAGGTATGGGGGTGCTAGAAGAGGAGAGAATGGAAACTGTAAAAGAGAGGGAATGAGAGAGGTATGGGAATGCTAGCAGACGAGAGGATGGAAACAGTAGGAGAGACAGAATGAGAGAGAGAGAGATATGGAAGTGCTAGAAGAGGAGAGAATGGAAATGGTAGGAGAGAGGGAATGAGAGAGAGATGTATGGGAGTGCTAGAAGAGGAGAGAATGGAAACAGTAGAAGAGAGGAAATGAGAGAGATATATGGGAGTGCTAGAAGAGGAGAGAATGGAAACAGTAGGAGAGAGAGGTATGGGAATGAAAGAAGAG
This sequence comes from Typopeltis vanoorti, assembly GCF_054136105.1. Classification (NCBI taxonomy): domain Eukaryota; kingdom Metazoa; phylum Arthropoda; class Arachnida; order Uropygi; family Thelyphonidae; genus Typopeltis; species Typopeltis vanoorti. Next base: position 13,026,239 of record NC_143563.1, read on the forward strand.
GAGAGAATGGAAACAATAGGAGCGAGGGAATGGTAAGAGGTATAATGTATGGCGACTCAATGATCCGTGGTGTTCAAGATAGGATGCGTGAGGAGTGTTTGCCAGGAGGAACAATAGAAAGGGTGGCTATGGCAATTAAGAGAGGTGAAAGGGTGGATGAGATGATTGTGATGGTAGGAACGGATGACTTGAGTGGTCATGTAAGTCAGGCAGTGAAAGATATGAGATTTTTGCTTGAGACTGTATGGAAGAAGATAGACAGAGGAAAAATAGTGTGCGTGTTGCCTAGGTATGATAATGATGAGCTGAGCAGAAGAGTGGTGATATTGAATGGCATAATAGCGAGAATGTGTGACAAGAGAGAACTGGACTGGTTTGGGAAACATCGATGGGATGCTACATACTCTATGGAAGGCGTTATACTGGAGGAAGTAGGGGAGACAAGAGATCTGGGGTTGATGATTGATAGAAACCTGAAGTTTAGGGAACATATTGCAAAGGTGGTGAAGGTAACACAGAGGATTGCTGCAATTATGAGAAGGACACTGACCTGCAGAGATAAGAGAGTTATCATTCCATTGTATAAGTCTCTGATCAGACCACACTTGGACTATTGTTCTCAGATTTGGTCCCCAGGATTTGAAGGGGATAAATTAACTGTGGAAAGGATACAAAGACGGATGACAAATAATGGTTTCAGGACTGTACAAGGATAGTTATGAGGATCGGCTGAGAGAATGTGGACTGCAGAGTTTGGTGGATAGAAGAAGGAGAGGTGATATGATTGAGACTTTTAAACTGTTGAGAGGTGGTTACAGGGTTGACACTGGGGAGTTCTTTCACTTGGTTGAACAGCGGGAAGGAGTGATGACAGGAGGCCATCCCTGGAAGTTACGAAAGGAAACTGTGAGCAAGAGAGTAGGAGTGGTTTCTTTGTATGGAGGGTGGTTGAGCTGTGGAATGCATTGCCTGATGGAGTGGTGGGAGCGAGAACGGTCAATGAGTTTAAGGAGTGGTATGATAGACTTTGTGTTTCTCAGGGGGGGGACCTCCCCTCGATGAGTCTTGACTGACTTGATGTCTTAGGAAGGACCTCCCACGATGAGTCTTTTGACTCCATGGAGGCCTGAATAATAATAATAATAATAATTACTAATTTGACAATTTTAATGAAAAATAAATAAACAATAGCAATACACTTAAAGTGAATTAAAAATAATACAAAATAATGATAAATAAAATATTATGTTTTATTTATCATTAAAACAAAGTTTTAATTAAATTTGTAAGTAAAGAGGAATACACAAGAGATTGACCAAAAATCGCTCCGTGATCGACGGGTTGAATACCCCTGCATTGGACAGATGAGGGCAATGTTATCTGTGAGAGTCAAGATGGCTCTTGTTGACTCTTACAGATAACATTACCTTGTTTTAGTAATATGCTAGCGTTTTATAATAAAGTTACAAGAGCAATAGATGAGGGAAAGGCATATACTGCCATTTTCTTAGATTTAGCGATGGCATTTGACAGGGTTCCATATGATAAACTGATATTTAAGTTACAACACATGGGTTTGAATGTTAGGTTGGTCAACTGGATTCAGAATTGGGTGTCCAATAGGTATGAGAGAGTTGTGTATGGTGGGGTAGTTTCCAGCATGCAGAGGGGGTTACAAGTGGGATCCCACAGGGCTCAATACTAGGACCTATATTGTTTAACCTTTATATCAATGACCTTGTCAGTGGATTGCAGGGGGGGATATTCAATTGCGTGTGGGTGATGTGAAGCTGGGAAGGGTTTTTATGTGGTAGCCCTGCAAGAGGATTTGAATAAGCGAGACAGATGGGCTAATGAATGGGAGTGTTGGTTTAATGCAGCAAAATGTATGTCTTGAGGTTTGGGACACATCGATGGAGCGCTTCATACTCCATTGGAGGAGCTATACTTGTGGAAGTAGGGGAGACAAGAGATAAAAAAATTATCATTCCATTGTATAAGAGACTCTGATCAGACCACACTTATACTATTGTTCTCAGATTTGGTCCCCAGGATTTGAATGTGGATAACTTAACTGTGGAAAGTGTACAAAGGCGGATAATAAAGATGGTTTCAGGACTGTACAATGTTAGTTATGAGGATCGGATGAGGGAATGTGGACTGCAGAGTTTGATCTATAGAAGAAGGAGAGGTGATATGATTGAGACTTTTAAACTGTTGAGAGGCGGTTACAGGGTTGACACTGGGGAGTTCTTTCGCTTGATTGAACAGCAGGAAGGAGTGATGACAAGGGCCCATCCCTGAAAGTTATGAAAGAAAACTGTGAGCAAGAGGGTGAGGAGTGGTTTCTTTGCATGGAGGATGATTGAATCGTGGAATGCATTGACTCGTAGAGTGGTGAGAGCGAGAACAGTCAATGAGTTTAAGGAGTGGTATGATAGACTTTGTGTTTCCTAGGACGGAACTCCCACGATGAGTCTTTTGATTCCATGGAATCCTGAATAATATTAATAATGATAATATTAATAACATAGGGACATCCATGGAAGATAAATTCATTTGCAGTCAAGAAATGGATAAGTGCTAGGTTTTTCTCCCATAGAGAACAGTTACTGAGTGGAATAGAGTGGAAGAGTAGTGAGTGCATATTATTATTATTATTATTATTATTATTATTATACAGCTACAGGGAGTCTAAAGACTCGTTGAGGGAGGGCACCTATTCTACATCTCCTGTCTCTGCCACTCAATCCACCAACTGACCTCAACTACACCTACGACATCTACCACCGACCACCACTGGTATTTCCAATGACAATCAGAAACATCCATGGCCACGGCGGGATTCAAACCCGCAGCCTTTTGGCTGGAGAGTGGATACGCTACCCACTAGGTTTATCCAGGCTGGCAATCTAGTGTGAATGAATTTAAGGGAAGGTATGACAGCTGGTTTTGGTGATTTATAGCCTCCTTTGATGAGTCCCTGACTCCCTGGAGGTCTAAAATAATAATAATAATAATAATTTAAAGAAAAGGTACCTTTCCCATCAGTTTGATGTAATGTGTTAAGAGCATGATTCCAGAGGCCTGCTTTATCAAAATTGTTAAATTTAATGTGTGATGTGTGTTCTTTTTTTACGGATTGGAATTGTGTGCCCAGTTGCACCAGTATAAGGTAAGTTACAGGTGCAGTGGATTCAGTATACCCCAGGGTAGGTAAAGGAGGAGATCCTTGGAGGAATTTAGTGTGTTTTAGTTCTATCAAGGATTTAAAATTAGCATTAAAACTGTAATAGTGTAGTTCTATTTATTTTAATATATGGGATAGCTAAGGTTTTACTGTAATCTATATTTGCGCTTCGGCATAGTTTTAGCAAGAGTCTTATCAATAATATTTTGGCTATAGCCATTATTTATAAACATATTGCTAATAATTTCTAATTCTTGCTAAAGAGCTTTCTCATTAGAACAAAATTTATAGCTCCGTTTTTGAGGGTGTTAATGATTCCAAATTTTTATGAATAGCTGGTGGTGGTAAGAGTTAACATGTATATATTAGCCAGTATGTGTAGGTTTGTGGTTGACAGTGCATTATAGCCTGAGGTATATATAGTGTATATATACAGAAAGGGAAGTGTGTTTTGATTTTTAATTTCAGTGGTAAACTATGCATTCATGTTGTTTTTTCAGGTGGCTGAGGAAGTGTTTAACTTTTTTTTTTTTTTTTTATGTTGGGCACTGGGTTGGGAAAGGAAACACTTGTTTACATTTGATTTAAAAGTCTGTATGTTGTATTTATTCCTTGGGAAATATATCAGGGGGAAGACTGTTCCACAGTACAGCAGTAGCTGGGATAGAAAAGGAGGAAAAAGAAACTTGTTCTGTGGGTTTCAAGGTGTACTGTGAAAGGATGTTGGGCAGTAACTGTATATGTTCCAATGGGCTTAGTACAGAGTGGGGGAATTATTGATGCTGTTTCAGATGAACATTTCCATGGAAATATTTATAGAATATACAAATTACAGAGACCAAACTTCTCTGTGAGAGTGAGGGGACCAAGTTGGTAAGTGATGGGTCATTTATCAATCTAATTGCGCTTCTCTGTATTGAGTAAAGCATTTTGAGGAAGCTTTTAGGAGTCTCACTCCAAATGTGAGAGCAGTATTCAATAGCTGGGTGGATTTGTGATTTATATTAAGGTTAACAGCTGTTTAGAGGTGAAGTAACATCTTGAGCAAAAGAGAAAACCTAGTTTTTTGGAAGCTGAGGATGCAATGGTTGTGATGTGTTTATGCCAGGAGAGGCTCGATAATTCCGAGAAGAGAAATATCATCTTGTCTGGGAATTTGAGTGTTATCAAAAATAAAACTGTGGGAAAATGGTTCATTTTTGTGAAAAATAAAACAGAACTTGGTTTTAATAGCGTTGAAGTTGACAAGGTTATCTGAGCCCCAATGGAGGATGGCTTGGAGGTCAGTAGTGGTTGATGCTCTGCGGGTTGAAGTGAGTTGTGTAGAGTAGCGTTTGTCAAATGAATGGGAGGAGTACAATGTGCTGTTGTCCACAAAACTGTGTATTGGGTTGGAGGTCAACTGAAGTAGGTCATTAATATACAGAAGGAAGAGGGTCAATGAGAGAACTGAACTTTGTGGGACCCCAGCATTAGTTGGATGGTGAGAGGATAGGGAGCCATCTACCATCACATATAGTGTGCATCCAGACAGGAAACTGGCAATCCATCTGCAGAAGTCCTGAGACAGTCCAAATGATCGGAGTTTGCTTAGTAAGCCTTTGTGCCAGACCCTGTCAAAGGCTTTAGAGATATCAAGTGCAACCACTTTGGATTCACCAAATTTCTCCATGGCATTGGTCCAACGATGGATGATGTATGAGAGTAGATCTCCTGTTAATCGGCATCAATGGAATCCGTACTGGTGGTCACTTAATAGCTGGGTACCTTCAAGGTAGGTTAGGAGCTGAGAGTTAATAGTTTTGGATAGGACTAAAGTGAATGAGGGCATCTGGCTATGATTGGGATGGGAATAGGGCAAAAATTACGACCAATTGCCTTGTCGAAAGACCAAAAGGCATGGCTGCCCATTTGGATAGGCTGCAAGATTCCTGCTTTTTTCCCGTTCAAATTCTGTTTTAGAAGCATTGATAATTTTCTTGCATCTGTTTTGGGATTCAGTATAGGCATTGAAGGGGGATGGGATTCTTGATTTGAGCTAGTTGTGGTATGCCTGATTTTTCATTTATACAGCTTTGGCACATCTTTTGTAGAACCAGTGTTTGGATAGGAGACAGCAGTTCAGAGCAGTGTGGGGGAATGTATGTTTTCATGCCAGTGAGGATTACTTTGGTGATATGTTTGGACTGGAAGACCGGAAACAATAATCCAACCATGGGAATGAAGCATAGTAGTCTCGGAGACTGTCCCAATTGGCATTGTTAAATGCCAAACTATTCTTGTGTGAGTGTTGTTGCATGTTAGAGGAAATGAGCACCAGGTTGTGGTCAGAATTACCTAGGGGGCTCACTACATTCACTACATTTGGTGGCTTCATGGCCAGATAATGCACACATGATCAATTTATCTAAGCCAAACAGTGGGGGACGGGTGGGATAGTCATGAGTCCATTGCTTTACCTTCTTTTTGTAGGTAAAAATTACTGATATTGTTAAGTATCTTTTTGTCAATACCCAAGGGAGAGGATTTATTTCTCTTTTGCACAGCTCCTTGCTCCATGCAATAGTTCCAAGCTGTCTCATAAGCTTCTCGTGATCACCAGCCTTATAATTCCACATATATCCTTTCTTCACAGATATTGTCATATCTGTGAAGCCACAACCTATATGATCACTTCATGATCACTCTCCCCAACTAGAGGGAAGTGCAAACTCCCACTCATAATTAAATCCTCTGATGATATGATCAGATCTAAAACTCTCGATCCTCGTGTTCTCTCCTTTACATACTGCCTAAAATAGTTATCACTCTAAACCTCAAAAAATTTATTTTCTTGAGTTCTTACGTTCATGTTTAAAATTATCTATAATAATCGTCCTTCCATTGTTCACTAACCCATGTTGCTTATACATTTCTTCATCATCACCCACTACGTTCCCTGACCTATAGCAACAACCTATTAAATGTGTCTTCCTGCCTCAAAACCATTGTGGCATTTTGTTCTTTCATGTCTACTATATATCGACATAATTCCCCTAATATCATCAGCAGTTCTCATCCTCCCTTCTTGTC